>NC_048277.1:17155923-17458423 GCF_009762535.1 Notolabrus celidotus
TTAATATGCCTGTGATCTCCAGGACATTGTAAATGAGGGAAACCTCAATGTTCTTTCGAGAATCAATAAAGGTTTGAAATGAAATGAAATTTGCCACTCATGAAAGATGGACGAGAGACAGTAAAGTTGGACATGTTGCTTTCTTGCTGAGAATTTTACATAAGCAATAATACTGACTACATATCTATGTTATTAATATGAAGGGACTATAAATTATGGAGTTTAGCTAAGCCCAAAAACAAAGTAGTTATCCTGGCTAACTAGACAGGGCAAGGCTAGCTAGCTGTTCCCCTAATTATAGTCCATATACCAAGTTAGGCTAACAGGCAGCAGGTGTTAGCTTTGTATTTATTTTTACATAAATGAGAGTCAATTATACTCTACTTCTATATTCTACTACTATACTATACAAACAGGCCTACTTTCTCAAGATGTCAGAGTATTGCTTAATATTGATAACTGTCCCCTCTATTCTATCACCACCAACATGTTTTGTTCTTACCTCCACAAGGCCCTGCAGGATGCGCACAAACATGACACAGCCGTAGTGCACCCTGGCTGCTGACGGGATGAACATGTTGAGCACTGATGTCAGGAAAATGGCTGCTCCAAACACCCTGCAAGAGTACAGTGAGTCAACATTTTGTTGGTGAAAGGGAAAAGAAACCCTTTTAAATCAAAAACGCCATGGACCAAGGGGATTTTTGTCAGTACACATCCTGAGTGAGCATAAAAATTTAACTTTATCACAGCATGGAATTTAAAGTTTCTAATAATATAAGAGCAATGTTTACCCAAGAATAGAGGGATGTTTTTCAGAGAGGGTTTGTATACTTGTCAATAGTAAATTTATCAGTTACAGGGGATGCCAGTAAGCTCAGCCCCTTTGTTGAGAAACCTAAACCAGAACGGAAGCTAGGCTATCAACAGCACAAGTTAGCTAAATGTAACACTCTGTTTTCACACTACTCATAGGCATGAGAGCACTGATCAGCTGTTCGGGTCTGTGGGCTTTGAAATTGACAAAAATCCAACCACGCTAAAAAATGAGTGATTCTGACAGCAAGATGATATGCTGCACACTGTGGACACCTATATGAACCAGGGTTTACAGAGGGAGACTCAGTGGGCTGAAGGACAGGGGAGAAACCTCTGGGCTAACTGCAGAGCAAGAGAGATCCCTGAGAGTTACCCGGTGGTACAGATGTGTAAACTGTGAGTCAGTAAGTGCATCTTCAATTAAGTGTTTGGCTCTCATTGTTTTATTAAAGCATAATGACACAACCCATGTTGCGCATAATATGTTTACCTTATTCCAATACACTGTTAGCTGTTGGAGGGACTGAGCTGAATAACAAACTCTACATCCATTACAGTGTCCACCGGATAGTGTTAAGCATTCGTTGCTTAAAATTATATCAAACTGAGATGCAAACATGTCAAAATTCACGACATATCAGTGACTCGAGAAATGATATGTTAATTTGAGCCTTGATTTATTTGTCAGATCTGTCAGAAAAAGGTAAAGAACATCACAGACCAATGCCACAGTGTCTGAAATGTGGTGCAGATGTCTAATATTTGCAGGCAGACTATCTCCAAAGCATCTCAGTCAGCTCTATAGTGAGACAGATCTCACGCCTCCGCCTTTCATACACCATGACAAAGACATCCCGTTCAATCCACAACTTTCTTCTTCTTCATCACCACACTGACGCTTAGCTCCTTGTTTTTTTTCTCCTTCACCCCCCCTTCCTCCTCTTTTTCCAAAACAGTGTGTAAGTGACACTTGTAATATTCCAGTGGCTGGTGTTTCAGAAAGAAATCAGAGGCAGGATCTTTCATTATTAACTCTGTCAGTGGCGTGTCCTCTTTTCCTGTGAGGCTTTTATTACAGGACTGCTATCTGCTCCATCAGCGGCGCTCGGCACACCGTACTGCTTTAACCCTTTAAGCACACAGGACAAGGAGCACCAAAAATCTTCATCTTTTAAAATCTGCTTTACGTATGCAGTCAAGAAAATATCCTTAACTCAAACAAACATCAAAAAAATACATTTAAAAAAAAGCTGTTTCTGAGCACTTCACATTGTTGCTAATAAACTGTCAGACAACAGCATGAGCAGAGTTGAGCAGACATACGAGAACTGTTTTTCACTTCTGATGAACCCAAAGTCAAGAAATATCAGTTAAATGGAGTCCAAAGCATCATCTTCTTATTTTTTTCAAATAAATGTTCCAGAGCCGCAAGAAATGAAATTAATATTGACACAAATCGGGGATAAGGAAGCGCCAGCTTGGCAAAGTGGTCTAAGCACACGCCCCATGTATAAAGGCCAGTCCTCTTTGCAGTGGTTGCAGATTTGACTCCTGGCCTTGACCCTTTGCTGCTTGTCTTCCCCCAGTCTCTGCTCCCCACATTTCCTGTCTCTCTTCAGCTGCACCCCCCCAAACAAAAAAAAAGACACAAATAAATGAAAAAAAACAGAGATTACATAGCTCAATGTGAGCAGTGTCACCTGTTGGCAGACAGCTTGTTAGAGATGAAACCCCCAGGGATTTGAGTGACAATATAGCCCCAGAAGAAGGAGCCATGGATCAGCCCCACTGTCTCTGGGTCCCAGTTAAACTGAGCTTTCTTTAAAGACAGAGAAGATAAACAAGCATGTTGAAATCTGGCTACAACACAGAGACCTTCCTGAAATAGTGGTTTAAAATCATTATCACATTATTACCCAGATATCCTACTGATCACACGGCCATGTTACATTTTTCAGATTAGTCAAAACCCCACAGCAATGGCTATATGTTTTTATCAAAGGTAACGCCAGGGACTTTGTATATATTATTACTATTACTATTACTGTCTTCAATTTTGTTTAAATCTTGTATTATTTTAACTTTTGCCGTCAGTGCTTTTATTTTCCATCTGTGGTGAAGCACTCTGGGTTTCATGGATATTTGTATGAAAGGTACTTAATAGAGAGATAAAGGGGCAACCAGGTCACACGTCTTATTACATCAAACCGTGGAAAGTAGTTCTGGCACATATCACCTCTGGCTGTTGACACTGTGGCAAAAATTAGCTTACATTAGCATTCTAAGGAGGAGGATATTTTTAATACTTGATTCTGTCCTGCATTACAGGAAATGGTAGCAGAGCTAGTGAGTACATCTATAATTTGTCTATTGAGGTAACTTATACCATGAGAGGTAATAGCTACAATGCAGAAAGTGACATTTCAAACATGTATGTTTAAAGGTGTGTCACTACAAAGCCAATAAAATTATCTTGAAATTAATATTTTGCGTCTACTTATAAGTGAGGTAATAAACGGTAGGCAGGTGGTTATGTGAATCAGAACCACTTAAAGGTGAGACAAGACATCTCCACTCTACGTCAGGGTCCTGCTCACCCTATCAGGGACCTAATTTTCATAACCACCTGACAGCTTCCCTTGATTTCTTATTTATTGTTTGACCCTTAAGGTCAAAGTACCCTCTGAGATTTTGTTCTAAGAAGAAAAGAGAGACAGAAAAAAAATCACAGAGTGGAGACCATATTTGAAATATCCAGATACCTGAAGCACAGGAGTTCCATTTATATACACTGTGTTGTTGTTCACCATCTCCACAATGGCCACGCCGAGGTTGCAGCGGATGCCAAAGGAGATGCAGAAGCCTAGCCCGCTGAGGATGGCAATGATGTAGCGCTTAGGGAGACCGCCACAGCTGCAGTCCACCAGCGGGACAGGACGTGGAGTTGACGCCACCGGGCGCCCATCCTCTGTCAATTCTATGTTGTCTTCTTCTTCTATATTACTTCCATCTATTTTCCTATGAAGCAAAGAAAGGGGGTTATTGAATATGTAACCATATCACATTGCACATAAAAATGGTCATATTTGGCCTTGAGTCAAACATTATAACCAGAAAGAAAATTTGCCCTCCATCCACATCACTCTCAACTGAATAATGGCATCATAAGGACATTGATTGAGCTGAAAACTTAAATATATAACTGTAGGCTATTAAATATATATATATTGCACCCTAACAAACAACTACTTGAACAACTGTACTGCCAAATGTATGATGCTCCCTTACTTTTGTTACTTATTCTTATACTGAGGCAGTTTTTTTATTGTAATAAAGGGATTTTTATAAAGTGAATTAAATAGTTGTTTTAAAGGGAGGTCGTTTCAGATATACTTTGTTTGTTTTATGTATGCAGATGCATAAACGAAATGACCAATACAATTCATCTTAAATCTTGTGCAGAATTCATATTTATTTCAGGACCCTGTCACCTTTGCATGTAACTCAGTGGAAACAGAATCAGCAAAGTAACATGAGTCCGTCTGCGTGCTCACAGAGGGCAGGAGGTGAAGCCAGGACCAAAAAGGTCAGGTTGCTCTCAGATGCATCACTCTGCACACCTGTTCTACAACTCGATATTTAGTAATACCCCGGTGGTTACAACAAATGGGGATCCTACATAAATATATTAATAAAATCAGCAAGATCTATGCTCAGTTTATTTTCCAGCAAGCTCAAAGCACTCAAATCTTTGATGTTTGAAGCTCAGTTTACCATAAATCGCCAGTGTAACCATAGATTTATTTACAGTTGTGTCCTGTTGAAGTATGTATGAATCTTATTCTTAAAAAGTAAAGGTTTTTTTTTTCTATCATCTATCATAATTTCGAATTAATAAATGAAGATTTTAATGTAAATTAAGTATTTTATCACACTTCCTCATCCTTCTGACAGCTGCATTAAAGAAGTGAAATGAATGGAGATAGAAAACCCTTTTTGTGTCTTTATGCTGTATATTTTGTGGTTAATATCTAGTTCAATCAGTCTCAAAGGTAAAGAAGAGGATAGTTTAACTTTGATAACATGGATAACACCTAAAACAGATGCTAGATATGTGTCCAAGATCCAAATTTGAAAATGTTACTGAAACAAGTAGGTGTTAGTCTCTTCACATAGCATATAAAGGGCTGAAAGTGTTAACAATAAGCATACTTGTTTATATGTTAATCATGGCTTTCTTATTATACATGACAAAAATGCATTCACATTGATTCATTTTCCAGGATATTGCCTACTTATTCTTTTATCTCTTGAAAATGATAACTTATACAACCCACACCACAGACTCACCTCCCAGTGTGCAATATGTATCAGATATGAAATATGTATTAATGTCTTAAAATAAAATCTGTGATTACATCACTAGCATTGCCTGACAAGCACTGAAATCAAATATTTATTTATCGTCAGGATCTCTGGGAACACATTGGGCTTAATGTGTGCGCTCTCCACATCTCAGCCCACATATCAGCGTACACACACCGCTCAGTGTATTGAAAATGAGGGAAATGCTGCTTGCATGTGGTTGAAAAACATATGAAAAGCTGTGGAGTGTGGATCAAAGACCTGCCCAGACAGTATTTAAGCACATCACTCTCCACTCTGTGTTCAGACTCTCTCACCTTTGCAGTTTTCCTAGAGAGTCCCCCACTGTGTTCTTCACTTCCTCCTTCCCAGGCTTAAGCACCTGTTCTTTCAAACCTGCTAACCCAAAAGGCATTTTATCTTTGTTCCTCTGTTGCTTTATCCCAAAACTGTGTCTTGATACCTCACTAGCACACTTTGTTTGGAGAAAGGCAAAAATAAAATTCCACTAAGAGCTGTTCTTCATCCTTTCTGAGTTTGTGGCACCGCAGGATGGTCAGTGATGCCACAGGTCCCACAGAGGAAAGACAGACCTTTTCTTTTCACCTTTCTCCCCTTCAAGGTGAGGATTCAGTGGAGAAGAAGACAGGAGGATGATGTTGAAGTATTCCTCAATGCTCAAAGCATCATGCAGCCAAAGCCTGTGGAGCTGGGATCATCTCCAGATTAAAAAAAAAAATTAAACACAGTTTTGAGAGAGACAGATTAATAAGGACCAGAGTAAATGACAGTGTAGAATCCAGGTTTCAGTCAGGCATTGTGAGTCTCCTTTTGTCTGCAGCTGAACTGAATGGACGGCTTAGATCTCTTCATCTCATAACTCATCCATTCCTGGCGAGGAGGGGCAGGTGTAGCTGGTTTTCCAAACCCTGCCCCTTCGTATACACATCATCATCATTATCATCTCCATGGCACCACCCCTTCAGCTAGTTAGGTCCATCTGATAGCAGTTCAGAGGACCAACAATTAAAATATGCATGAGCTTGACAAGTTGCATTGAGGAAAGACAGGAGAAGCTTGACTGCCGTGGTGTAAAAATGAAGCCGCTGAAACCTGACACTAAGCCGTTAAGTTCCAGGCTTAAAATCATGACTGCAATTAACAGTTTTTATATTTATGAGGCAATGGTAGAAATAATAATTTCTGTCATACAGCTGTATAGTTCATAGACAGGAAAGGCAAGTTTATTTCTATAGTACATTTTAGCATCAAGACAATTTAAAGTGCTTCACACAAGACATCAGAGGTGATGCGATCAATAATTATAGCACAGAAAGAAAATTAAAAAGAAAACAGAAGGTTAAATATAATGAGACAATTTTAAATGATAATCATTAAATTTAAAGTTTAGTCATGTATGATGAAGGTAGTTATTGAACTAATTTGCTGAAACGATAAACTCAGCTGCAAACAGGTGAGTCTTCAACAAGGATTTAAAAGAACAGAGAGTTTCAGATGTACTGAATGAGAAGATCAGTAATGTATTTTGGCCCTAAAACATTCAGTGCTTTGTTAACGAGCTGCAGTATTTTAAAATCTATTCTCTGACAGACAGGGAGCCAGTGTACAGACAGTGAGGACTCTAGTAGCAGCGTTTTAAATCAGCTGCAGCTGTCTGACGGATTTTTTTTAGTGAGACCTATGAAGACACTGTTACACTCATTAAGTGTGAAGATGAATGCATGGACCAGTTTTTCCAGGTCCTACTGGGACACTAGTCATTTAATCCTAGATTTGGTCTTCAGGTCAAAATAGGCTGTCTTAATGTGTTTTTTAAAATTCAGGTCATATTTCATCATTTTCTATAATCTGAGCCTGTAGGAGCATGTGGTTGTTAAACAGAACAGCCCCCAAGATTGAGCCTTGGGGACGCCACATATATTTTTTGCCTGCTCAGATATGTTGTTACCCTTTAGACACAACTAATCTTTGTCCTTTCAGTAAGATTGAAACCAGTTCAGAAAGTGCCAACCAGTTCTCTAGTCAATCAAGTGGTATTGCAAGCGCCACCTAACAATGATAAGTCTGTTTACATTATTTGAATGATATCATTTGATAGGTTAAAGAGAGAGAGAATCATTGTGTTTACTTTTGGAAAGTGTTGTGGTACATTCACCGGTTTATTTCCTGTACTTAATACCTTTTAGTTTTGCTGTCTTATGCAGCTCTGTAGTCATGTTACTAAGAAACAGGAAGTGAAGTATATTGTGCAAGAAGGTTTCTGTTGTTCTCAATAAACGAGTGCGGCAGAGCGTCATGGTTGTTTTACTGTGTGCAAGCAGGTCACCGAGCTGACTCAACGAAAACAGTGTCCTGTCGTTACTGAAGAAGGGTTTTGAAAATAAGTACATGTAGATACATAGAAATAACAAAGAAGACAACAGATAGCCACTACATGTATAATCTGTTCAACTGTGTCAAATGCAGCACTGAGTTCCAGTATGTGTAGTACTCCATTACTAGTTGAAAACTACATTTTCAATAGTCTTACTCAAAAACAGTAAATCTGATAAGGGCCTGTAATTGTTCATTAGCATCTGGTCTAGATAGTTGTTTTTTAACAGGGGCTTGATGACAGCAGTTTTCAGAGCCTGTGAAAGGACACCTGATAGAAGACACAACACCTCATCCCTTAGCATCTCACACTGACAGGTGTTTTCTCTGCAGTGGTTAATTAGCTATCTGAGTGATTTTATTTCTTCCCAGATTATCACATATGCAGAATTTTAAAACGTTAGGTTTTGAGGTTGAAGCAGTAAACTGTATTGACCTGGCCTAAGCCCTTAAGTCTGTTTAAGATATGCACTGAAACAGAGGCTGCCCAATGTGGTGTGTGTACTTCAGTAATTCAATCCCCATCAATAAATGGGAGATCGATCCTCAGTTACCATTAATTCATTGAATAAGGTACCTTATAAAGTCATTACTACAACTCCAACAAAAATGGACCTGCCTCCTTTATTAAAGGTGGTGTATCATAAATATCTACACTTCTTCACACAAATTCCAACAAAATAATCATCAAATTGAGTGAACTCATGCATTATTTAAATGAAAATCATTCGTTATTCATGAATGTATGAGTTTGAGGTAAACAGAATCATTTATTTCAACAAGAAACACTGCATTATTCAAACTTTAAGCTGACAAATACAAATGGGGTTACTTTGATGACAAGGCACTGTGGGGAAAAGGTGCACACATGATGTACACAGCAGGAGATAGAAGATGCTTGCTAACATCCCTAACAGGCCACCTATGATTCATTTATTAAAAGTGTTAAATAAGAAACTTTAAGGATTAACTAAAGGATATGTCTCTATGTTATAAAACATTGTTGTTAGCATTGATTAGCTATTACATCAAACTGGAGTAAAGACTGATCTTGATCATCTCTGGACAGGACCACGGTTTCGAGAAATACATCTAGCTCATAGCAAAATCAAAATTCTAATTAACAAAAAAAAACTACATAGTTGTGTCTATTTTTCTTAAGTCTGGGATGCAATATTATTTCTAAAGAAAGGTATCAACTGAATATGAGGGACATTCAGAACCAAAATAGTTTACCCTGAGTCTTACATTTCTAAGTAAGTCATGCCTGCCACCCAGTGTTTGAATGAGGGGGTGACACATGCAGCTGTCAACAGATTCTGCAGTGAGAAGTGAATACTGTGGATTCTGTGTACAGAATGATATAACATCCTCTTAAATTTGTTATCAGTTGTACAAGATTAGATTTACTCCAGAAAAAAAAAATCTGACTCTAACTCTTTGCCCTTGCTTAACTGTCATAAAAGACAATGAGTGGGGTCACACATTTGGAGCTGGCATATCCAGGAAAACTTGGAAAAAGTAATGGTTGGAATGTCACTTTTTTTTTCACAAGTTTAAAGATATATTTAATCGTTATAGTTATTAAATGACATAGTATCAATATTATCCATTTTTATTTATAGATTGGAATTATTTAAGATTAAGAATTAGGATATTTTAAGCACAAATTACATCTTATTACAACAATTTCTGGGTATGATCTGCAGTATTAATGTTTTACAGTATATTAAATGCAAGACTTAATCATAAAATGTGTTGTAAGCTGACCTGTTGGTATATTTTGTCTTCTTTTGGAGGGGATGTTGTATTGTGTTTTCGTAGTTTGTATTAATCCTGTATGATGTATTAATTATCATACGGGCAGCAGTTGGGGTCTGCATTGTGGTCTACAGTAGGCTGGGAGGTGAGTCAGGTTTGGTTGCTCCTGTAAGTCTTCTGACTTTCACATTTCATTGTTCTGGTCAGCAGGTGCAGTGTGCCTCATTCACTAATAAATGTGTAGAAATGTTCTTACTCTGCGCATAAAATAACTGCATACGCAAAATCACCGTCGGATTCATGACACGTGCGTACCAGCCAATTTTGTTTTTGCCACCTTGCGTATATTTTCCAAAAGTCCTCTACTTGAGCCTTATATTCAAACCTAAAAAAAAAAAACATCCAACCTTCTACTTGTAGATGGTTTCATTTAAAGGATGCTGCATGTTGCTTATTTTTTTACCTCTTTAATTTAATTTTAATTTTAATTGCTAATACATTTGTAATAATTGTTACTTTACAGGCTCTTGTTTGCTTTATATATTTCTTTTGCACTGTCTACTCTGTTACTGTGACACTTGAATTTACCCGTTGTGGGATGAGTAAAGGAATCTCTTATCTTATGAGATGGTTTCTGACAGCAGGTGAACACAGAGACCGTGCGACAGGTAGCTGTGTGACACCAGTTGCTGCAGTGTTTATTAGAGCATCGGCCCTTTTAAAAACGTGTTTAGACGAATTGTTATGAGTTCAACAAACTTCTGCAGTGTTTAAAGATGTTATCCATCCCTCTGTCAAGTGGTGTAGCCCTGTTCTTGCTAGTTACTTAAGTTGTGACTTGCGATCCAAGCTGTGTGAATCTTATGACGATGAGAGTGCTGATAGTTGTAACTATCACAATATCACAGGTGAAGGTTATAAAAACAACTTCAAGATCCTGCTCATCACCTACAAAGCCCTCAATAACCTCGCCCCCTCATACCTGGTTGACCTCAGACGCCACTCCCCATCTCGCCGCCTTAGATCATCAGATGCTAATCCTTCCACCGAGTTCTGGGTCTACCCCGGGGCCTTCTCCCAGTTGAACGTGCCGGAACACCTCTAAAGGGAGGTGTCTGGGAGGCATCCTTATCAAATGCCCGAACCACCTCAGATGACTCCTTTGGACGCGGTGGATCAGCGGCTCTACTCCGAGCTCCCTCCGGATGTCCGAGCTCCTGTTCCTATCTCTAAGGCCGAGCCCAGACACCCTTCGCAGAAAACTAATTTCAGCTGCTTGTATCCACTATCTTATCCTTTCGGTCACGACCCACAGCTCATGACCATAGGTGAGGGTTGGAACATAGACCGACTGGTAAATCGAAAGCTTTACCTTCCGGCTCAGCTCCCTCTTCACCACAATGGTCCGATACAACGTCTGCATTATTGCTGACGCTGCACCAATCTGCCTGTGGATCTCACGCTCCATTTTACCACCACTCGTGAACAAGACCCCGAGATACTTAATCTCCCCTACTTGGAGCAAAGTCTCGCTCCCCACTGAGAGAGAGCAATTCACCGTTTTCCGGCAGAGAACCGTGGCCTCAGACTTGGAGGTACTGACTCTCATGCCGGCCACTTTGCACTCAGCTGCAAACCGCCCCAATGCCCGCTGGAGGTCCCCGCTCGAGGAAGCCAACAGAACCACATCGTCTGCAAAAAGCAGAGATGAAATTCCGAGCTCTCCAAGACCCTCCTCCCCCCGGCTGTGCCTTGAGATCCTGTCCATAAAGATTACAAACAGGATCGGTGACAAGGGGCAACCCTGGCGGAGGCCAACACGCACCGAGAACGCGTCTGACTTTGTGCCAAGTATGCAGACACAACTCGTACTCGCACACTCTCCGGCCCCCCTTTTTAAAAATGGGAACCACCACCCCGGTCTGCCACTCCACAGGCACTGTCACAGACCTGCACGCGACACAGAAGAGGCTTGTCAGCCAAGGCAGCCCAACAATGTCGGATTTAGGAGATCCTCAAACTGTTCCTTCCACCGCCCGACGATATCCCCAGTCTGAGTCTGCAGTTCCCCACCCCTGCTGAAAACAGCCTGGGTCCAGCCCTGCTTTCCCTTCCTTAGCCGCCGGACGGTTTGCCAGAACCTCCTTGGGGCCAACCGAAAGTCCTTCTCCATAGCCTCCCCGAACTCCTCCCACACCAGGGTTTTTGCTTCCACGACCACCGATGCTGCAGCCCTCTGGGCCACCCAGTACCTGTCAGCCGCCTCCAGAGACCCCTGGGCTAGCCAAACCCGAAAGGCCTCCTTCTTCAGCCTGACGGCTTCCCTCACCGCTGGTGTCCACCATCGCTGGTTCGAGGGTTACCGCCACGAAAGGCACCGATGGCCTTCAGGCCCCAACTCCTAGTAGCCGCTTTAACAATGGAGGCCCTGAACATGGTCCATTCAGATTCCGTGTCCCCAACCTCCCCGGGATGCACAAGAAATCCTTCCGGAGGTGGGAGTTGAAGACCTCCCGGACAGGGGCCTCTGCCAGACATTCCCAGTTCACCCGCACTATTCGTTTGGGTTCACCAGGTCTGTCAGGCAGCCTCCCCCCCCATCTGATCCAACTCACCACCAGGTGGTGATCAGTTGACAGCTCTGCACCTCTCTTTACCCAAGTGTCCAAAACATGCGGCCGCAGATCAGATGATACGACTACAAAGTTGATCATCGATCTTTGGCCTCGGGTGGTCTGGTACCAGGTACACTTGTGAACCACCCTATGCTCGAACATGGTGTTCGTTATGGACAGTCCATGCCTAGCACAGAAGTCCAACAACAGAACACCACTCGGGTTCAGATCGGGCAGGCCGTTCCTCCCAATCACCAAGTGTCTCCGTCATCGCCCACGTGGGCGTTGAAGTCCCCCAGAAGAACAATGGAGTTCCCAGACCAGTGGTCAGTCTGGTGCAGTCTGTGGCCTCCGTTATTGTTTAACAGTCTGATGGCGGTGGGCACAAAGGAGCGCGTGAAGCGTTCAGTCTTGCACCGTGGTGGGATGATGCGCTGACTGAATGAGCTCCCCATCAGCCACAGCTCATCATGGAGAGGGTGAGAGGGGTTGTCCAGGATGGCTTGCAGTTTGTCCATCAACCTCCTCTCAGCCACTGACTCCAGACTGTCCAGTTCTAGGTTCTAAGGTACTTGTTTGAGTCCACCCTCTCCACTTCCTCCCCCTGGATGAGGACTAGGGCTGGGGGCCTCTATTCCTCCTAGCTACGGTTTTTGTCGATATTTTTTATTATAACGGGTAAAATGTACTATTTTAGACAACGTAAGTCCTCACTTGATCGGCACTTTTCAACAACAAAACACGCACAGAGAACAGGTGAAAAGAGGGGACAGCGACCATGCAAGTGACCATGACAACGTTATTATTTATAGATTGAGGGGCTCAGTGTTAGCTTGGTCTCTACCTGCAGCAGGTGTGCTTTGTGAACCAGCTCTCCTCACCTCCATGCATCTGTCTCATCTTCATTGATGATTTTTACCCCCCCGGCGTGTGTTAGTGACAAAGACACAACCGGGGACGTCTGTTTACTATTTGATGTTTGACGTTGTTGCCGTGGTTACCGTAAAAAGCTCTGCATCTACAGCTTGATTTAATCCAGTTTGGTGAAACATCAGACACATTCAGTAAGTTTGGATCAACTCCTTGTCATCAAAGATGCAGATTCATTTCAGAGTGCCGTGAACTGACTGTGCATCAGTCGCTGCGAGGTGCATTCAGGGACCGTCGTAAATGTGCAATACAGTCCTTTCATGGTATTTTTCTGTGAATCAAGAGAATCAAAATACAGTCAGTGGCCACATCAAGAATGCTTTCTAAAAACAACTGTAATTTAGCATATTTACTTGCCCCTGAGACGTTATTGGGGGGGAAAAAAGCAAAAAAAAATAATCGCAACTTTCACCGCAATTTTTTCAAAAAGCTGTCACAAATTCAGGCTTTTTGGGCCGCAACAATCACAAAAAAATCCCGCGAAATCCTGGAGGGACTGCCTAATGGACCTTAAATTCATCATGACTAATACTTAAATGCTAATAAGCCAAATTGGCTGATATTTATTTTCAATGTTTACATTATAATTTTAGTTCATTGATATTTATCTGAATTAATTTTCATTTTTCATAAATGTTTTTTTCTTCAATCTATTTCTTTCAAACTTTTTTATATTAAACATATTTTTTCCAACAACTTGTTTTTGTATTTTTTTTTATTGATTGTAATTGCCATGATAGGGGTAATCCAAAAGGAGGAAAAATTATTCAGTAACAAAAACTGAGAGATATGGATCACTAAACACGCAAGGGAGACAAAGGATAACTAATACAGAATTAGGAAGGGAGCAAGTCATGAAACAGAAGGGGGCAAAAAATAATCAAATAATTACAGCAATGAATCCAATTTAAGATTTTTTTTTTTAAGAAAATGTTCAAATGTTTGCTTACCTTTTCTTTCAAAATATGACTTGTTTTTTGGGGGGGTTTGTTAACTGTGGGAGGAAACCAGAGTACCTGGAGAAAACCCACACAATTGAAAGGGTCTACCTGTCCTGTTTAAAAGGCTCTAGGAAGTGTTTGGTCAAAGGTGCAGTAGCGCTCTATCAGGTCGTACAGACTGTTATACGAATAGAACGAATTTGTAATAGCAAACAAACATGCAACAGCTTCATAAAAGATATAACTTGAAAGCTGTCCAAATAAGAACCAAGCAGTTATCTTTACAACTTTCACTAAACAGCCACATGTACTTCTGGTCTGAGCTGGAATCTCAGGGAGGCTCTCGATGCTCTCAATATCCGAGAGAGACCCCCTGTGGGTGTACAAGGAGTCGTCACTAGAAGTAGATTTGAAGTCGTCGTCAGAGAGATCCGTCCTGCAGTCGTAAAAGGTCTCTTCACTAGAAACAGATTCGAAGTCGTCGTCAGAGAGATCCGTCCTGTAGTCGTAAAAGGTCTCTTCACTAGAAACAGATTTGAAGTTGTCGTCAGAGAGATCCGTCCTGTAGTCGTAAAAGGTCTCTTCACTAGAAACAGATTCGAAGTCGTCGTCAGAGAGATCCGTCCTGTAGTCGTAAAAGGTCTCTTCACTAGAAACAGATTCGAAGTCGTCGTCAGAGAGATCCGTCCTGCAGTCGTAAAAGGTCTCTTCACTAGAAACAGATTCGAAGTCGTCGTCAGAGAGATCCGTCCTGCAGTCGTAAAAGGTCTCTTCACTAGAAACAGATTCGAAGTCGTCGTCAGAGAGATCCGTCCTGCAGTCGTAAAAGGTCTCTTCACTAGAAACAGATTCGAAGTCGTCGTCAGAGAGATCCGTCCTGCAGTCGTAAAAGGTCTCTTCACTAGAAACAGATTCGAAGTCGTCGTCAGAGAGATCCGTCCTGCAGTCGTAAAAGGTGTCATCGCTGGGAATTGAGAGATTCTCATCATCTAAATCCTTCCTGCTGGACTGAATTATGTCAGTGTTTGTTAAAATGTCTTGGTGTCCTTTGTCTCTCTGCTCCTCCTTTTCCCTGTCCTGCCTTTCTGTTGGCTGTTCCTTACTGAGGATGGCATTTTTATCCCTCACCTGTTCTTGCTGAAGTTCCCGAACTGTTTTTTTCAGTGTTTCACTCTCATACATGAATTTATCCAGCACATCTAACAAACTATTATTTTGCTGAATGGAACGCTTGTCGTTTAGCTCAAAATCAAGCAAAGCCAATCTCAAACTTTGGCTTTCTGATCTTTCTTTCTCCACTAAAGATTCAACATGGTTTAGCTTTTCCGATATCTCATGTTTATCCCTGAGGAGTTCCTTGTCATCTGCGATTTGACTATTGAGGTCAAAAATAGTTGATTCCAGCTTTTCAATCCTTGTTTGTTGTCTCTCACATTCATCACATTTTTGACACGCCAACTCATCCGTGAGTCTTCCATTTTCCCTTGCCATTTTTGTATTCGTATCCTGCAGATCATTCATTTCTGACAACAGATTTTTAACCCCATTCTGATATTCAAGCTTTTCAAGTTGTATCATGTATTTCTTTTCCTTTTTTGATAAAGTTCTCTCACTTTCTTCCAGATCATTCATTTCTGACCACAGATTTTTAGCTTTTGCCTCTTTAACCTCAATCTGATATTTAAGCTTTTCAAATCCTGCAATGTAGTTCTTTTCCTTTTTTAATAAAGATCTCTCACTTTCTTCCAGATCTTTAATTTCTGACGACAGATTTTTAGCTTTTGCCTCTTTAACCTCAATCTGATTTTTAAGCTGTTCAAGTTCTGCAATGTAGTTCTTTTCCTTTTTTAACATAGACGTCTTACTTTTTTCCAGCTCATACACAACTGCCAAGCTTTTTTGGTGCTCTGTCATCTTCTTCTTTGCCTCCCATTCAAGTTGAGACACTCTGTCTAACAAATTTTCATTTTCTGCTTGGCTTGCTTTGTAGAGTGTCTTTAAGCAGGCAACCTCAGCTTCCTCTGTGTTCAGATCCTGCTCCTTGTCCTGAAGTCTCCGTGATAATTTAGTCCGCTGTTTTCTCTCATCCTGATATTCAGCATCCTGTTCAGGTATTAAGACACTACTCGTGTTGGTTCCCTGTGTCAGTAAATCATGACCTGCTGCCTCCTTTTTCACAGTCAGACCATTTTCTTTTTCCCCGAACTCTCTTGTAAAAGTTTCATCTTTTCCCTGAGCTCTGGCTTCATCGTTGAGAAGGTTTGAGACTTGAACCTGTTCTTTCTTGATCTCCATCTGTTGCTTAACTGACTCCTGCAACTTCTCATTTTCTCCCCTAACTTCTGACTCCATCAATTTGCTCTTCGAGGTCAGCTCCTTAACTTTGCAATGAGAGTCCGACTCCTCCTGGAAACAAACGTATCTGTTTGAACAGCTGGTCTGCTCAGGCCTTTGTGGTTACTAAGACATTTCTGAACTGCTCCGAGAAGTGTTGAAATTATTCTCAGACATACTGATCCAATGTTGTTTTGATACACTGTCGAAGTGTCAAAAGTAGACTACTGTCTCTAAATGTGTGAAGGTTTGAAGAATCCTGTAATGTGTGCCAGCCAAGTATAAGTGATTATACTTTTTAGCATCTACTCATTTATTTCTGCCTTTGTGATGTCATAGTTTTCAGAATTTCTGTGTTGCCATGGTAATTTCTGTGTGCCATGGTAACGAGCTCCGCCCTACAGCATAGCGTCACAAGATCCTATGGAGTTTGTGACGCTATGCTGTAGGGCGGAGCTCGTTACCATGGCACACAGAAATTACCATGGTAACGAGCTCCTCCCTACAGCATAGCGTCACAAGATCCTATGGAGTTTCTCTCAGGAACAGATGAGTGACGTCACGGATACTACCTCCATATTTTATACAGTCTATGATTGACATCTGCCCTCATAAAACTCATAAAAATGATTCAAGCCCTTCTTAGATGTGACACATTTAAGTATTGTTGTCTTTATTTAAAAAATATCTAGTTTGAAAACATACACCTTCATATTTTGTCAGCGAAACATAAAATGTATTAATCATATACCCTATGGGATTTATTTGATGTTGATCAACACAAAATAAATGAGTTCGAATGTGGTACCACCCTTTGCGCATGCGTTATGCCATCGTCGCGGGCATACGTCATTCATCACTCCTTCTGGCTGCTCGACCGTATATCGTGGGAAACCGTCTGCAGGTCGAAGTCCGTTCTTTGGTAAGTATTCGTTTTTTTGTACTGTAGTACTTTAGCCTGTGCCCCGTTACTAGTGTTTTAGTACTTTATATCAAAATGTATGCAGTGTGTTAATGTTTGTGGGGCGAACTTTAATTGTAAAGTCCGAGTTTGCGGGCTAGGTAACTTCCAACATGGCCGCTAGCTAACACGACAGCCTTGACACGAACATGGCAGCCGCAAAACTACAATTGAGAAGTGCAAACAAATATTGAGGTGAAAAAACCTGGCCTCACTGATTATATGACTGTTAGGTATGTGTGTGATAGTGAGCGGGGTGGATTGTAGACGCAACATCTGTTTCCCTGGGGAGCTGGACGGTGGTCTCGCCGGCCGAGCCGTGGACCATTGTATAATTATTGAACTTCTTGTTGTGCGTGTATTTTAAACCTGTGTAATAGGGGGTGAGGGAGAACAGAGGGGTTAATTAAGGGAATACACCAGGTGCATGTCGTTCTGTCTCAGCTCCTTTGCACGTTGACTGCGCGCGCACACACACACTCCGGCACGTAGCAGGTCCGCCAGACAGCTAGAGTAACTGAAGGCTTCCCGCGCTTCCCACGCCAATTATGAGCCTCTCCTCATTCATAATCGGCTGTAAAACCTGAAACCTGTTGACTTGTAGCCGAGCTCCGCTCATAATGTCGGTTTGTTCTTATAGTCAAGCTACATATGATCTGGTGTGGACACAGTTTGCTTAATTTTGAAAGTTAACCGGTTGTTTAATGCGGTTTCAGTGCACGACTGTTCTGTGCAGATTGACGCGCCACTGTTCCGGCATCCCGCAGAAGTACAGTCATGGCCAAAAGTTTTGAGAATGACAGAACTATTAATTTTCACAAAGTCTGCTGTTTCAGTTTTTATAATGGCAATTTGCATATACTCCAGAATGTTATGAGGAGTGATCAGCTCAACTGCAATTAATTGCAAAGTCCCTCTTTGCCTTGAAAATGAACTTTATCACCAAAAACACATTTCCACTGCATTTCAGCCCTGCCACAAAAGGACCAGCTAACATAATTTCAATGACACACAGGTGTCACACACATTAACACAGGTGTGGGTTTTGATGAGGACAAGGCTGGCGATCAATCTGTCATGATTGAGTGACTGGACACTTTAAAACGAAGATGGTGCATGACACCATTGTTCCTCATCTGTTAGCCATGGTTACCTGCAAGGAAACACGTGCAGCCATCATTGCATTGCACAAAAAGGGCCTAACAGGGAAGTTTATAGCAGCGAGTAAGATTGCACCTCAGTCAACCGTCTATCGAATTATCAAGAACTTCAAGGAGAGAGGTTCAATTGTTGCCAAACAGGCTTCAGGGCGCCCAAGAAAGTCCAGCAAGCGCCAGGACCGTCTCCTGAAGGTGTTACAGCTGTGCAGTGCAGAGCTTGCTCAGGAATGGCAGCAGGCAGGTGTGAGTGCATCTGCACGCACAGTGAGGCCAAGACTTTTGGAGGAAGGCCTGGTGTCAAGGAGGGCAGCAAAGAAGCCACTTCTCTCCAGTAAAAACATCAGGGACAGACTGATATTCTGCAGAAGGTACAGGGACTGGACTGCTGAGGACTGGGGTAAAGTCATTTTCTCTGATGAATCCCCTTTCCGATTGTTTGGGGCATCTGGAGGAAGGCTTGTTCGGAGAAGACGAGGTGAGCGCTACCATCAGTCCTGTCTCTTGCCAACAGTGAAGCATCCTGAGACCATTCATGTGTGGGGTTGCTTTTCGGTCAAGGGAGTGGGCTCTCTCACAATCTTGCCTAAAAACACAGCCATGAATAAAGAATGGTACCAGAACGTCCTCCGAGAGCAACTTCTCCCAACCATCCAAGGGCAGTTTGGTGATGAAGAATGCCTTTTCCAGCATGATGGAGCACCTTGCCATAAAGCAAAAGTCATAACAAAATGGCTCGGGGAACAAAACATTAAGATTTTGGGCCCTTGGCCAGGAAACTCCCCAGATCTTAATCCCATTGAGAACTTGTGGTCAAGCCTCAAGAGGCGGGTGGACAATCAAAAACCCACAAATTCTGACAAACTCCAAGCATTGATTATGCAAGAATGGACTGCCAACAGTCAGGATTTGGTCCAGAAGTTGATTGACAGCATGCCAGGGAGAATTGCAGAGGTCTTGAAAAAGAAGGGTCAACACTGCAAATATTGACTTATTGCATGAATTCTGTGTAATTCTCAACAAAAGCTTTTGATACTTATGAAATGCTTTTAATTGTATTTCATTATACCATAGAAACATCTGACAAAAACACCTAAAAACCCTGAAGCAGCAGACTTTGTGAAAATGTAATATTTGTGTCATTCTCAAAACTTTTGGCCATAACTGTAGAAGGCTTGCTTATCCTGCTGGAGCTGAGACACAGCCGGAGCGCAGCGGAGCGGAGCCGGGGTGAGTTAACACATTGATTTGATTAGAAACATATCTACCGATGCCTTGACAGAGCGGAGACGGATCTGGTGTACATTGGCCGTTACACGATGAGCCTAGGAGCCCATCTCTGAGTGGATTTCACATGTTATTTTGTTTTTTTTTGTCTTAATCTTAAAAATAAAAACAGGTTAGTAGTAGTGTTAAGAAGAAACAGTCAACTTCACAACTGCTACCATTAAACATTGATAGAGTTGGTAAACATCTTAATGTATTTATTTTTATGTTGAATATTAAAGAGTTTTAATTTTACACACACACTTGATGGATACGGTCCTACTAAAACATATTCTCCATCATCTCCTGCGGTCTCTGTCTCTTCTCCTGTCTCTCTCCCTCAGTAAAGTTTTCAGTTAAGCAATACATGTACATTGTAGGTTACAGTAAGTCCGTTAATACATACAGGAAGGTTAAAGTTGTTCCTGTTTGTTTATATTTTAATAAAATGGCAGAATTAAAAATAATTTCATGACTTGATCTTAGTTATGTGAAGCTTAATGTTTGCTATGAAAAATGGCTAGGCCCTTCTAAATGTTCAAATTGTATCTGATTTCATTGGTCAGTGCTTTAATTCTGTTTTGACTTGACCGTACATTTTTGGGTATTCTGGTACTTGCACTCAAAACTTAATATATTTTCATCTTTTGCAGTTAAATCAACTTTTCCAAGCTTCTTGTGGCAGCCTCCTCATGGTCAGCGTTACCAAGCTTCTTATGCCAATGTCCTAGTGTTCAGAGTTGCCAAGCTTCTTGTGGCAGCCTCTTAGTGATGGTAAGTACTTAAGTTACTTGTTTAATGCTGTTACAAGCTGATCTGTATCATTGTCATCTGTTCAATGTGATATTTATTATTTTTATTCTCTATTTCAGGATGATTAATGTGACAGTATAAAGAATGCAGTTTGGAACTAGCTAGCAGGAATCTGTTGTTGCAGCATTTTAGGCAGACTCATGGGCATTTAAGGGGCAGTTATCGCTATCCATGTCCCTACACAGATTGCCCATGCACTTTTAGTACATGGAGTAAGCTACTAAATCACACATACAAAAGTCATGGTAAACAGCAAACTCCAAAACCAGCAGAAGTGGCTACATTCCAGTGTCACGTGTGCTCTACGTGTGCTCACGATAGAGATTATTTTCAACACATAAATCGGCATCTGAGGCATAATGAAACTGTTCTATGTATGTTTCTAGGATGCTCATTTAAACTAATGTTTACAGTACATTCAACACACACAAAAACAGGAAACACAACCAACATTCATTGAAAGATTTTAAAGCCAATGTCGTCAGTACAGTTGATAGAGGAGTCCAAAAACAGATGGCCTGCTCTGTTCCAGTAGAGTGAATTAAGTTAATTTGTATGTTTATGTTTTGATATTTGTTCTTCTTGATGATTTATTGTTGGACAATGGCAATTTTAATTTGTCTAAAATATTTATTTTTATCTTTTTTTTTTATCATTCAGATTAATGCAGAGTTCTTGCAGATCACCACGAAACCACTGCAGTCAAATTTCATGTCGCAGCTGGACAACTTTTCACACAAGCTGATGCAGATCTTCAAGAGCAAAGGAGGAGTGAAGGTGCAAAGAATCAAAGATGTCCTGGCAAAAATAGATTTGGTTAGTAGAAATGCATATTACAGTTTTGTCTATATGGTAAGTAGCCTGAGCCTTATCCAAAATACTTGACAGTGTTTCCAATTCATTGACCTACTTCACTGGTGTGCAAGGCAACTATCAGTTCATTCGGGGCATTCAGGGGTATGTGCCCTGCTCAGTAATGCCTTGAAGATTCAATGCTCTAGTCTTCGTTAGGGGTAAAAGTTTTATCAACTTCATTTATTTATTTATTTATTTAATGTTTCTGGTCTCAAAATTAAGAATTAGATTTTGGATCGATGTAGTGGTATGATCCGTCTCTGATGTATCGATTCAAAGACACCCCTTGTTACACCCCTAGTCAACTTGCTCCCATCCCTGTGCCACTGTTGCTCCCATATTTAGCTAAATTCTGTGTTGATTCTTCACCCCTGCTTTAGTGTGACAACATCAACATCAGGAGTGAGTGCATCCTGAGAAGCCTTGTTATCTACCTCAATGAAGATCCTGACACCGTCTTCAAGGAATATCTGGTAAGTTAATACCAGTTTTCTTTTTTGTTTTTTTGAGTTTGAAATTACTGATAGGTGCAATAAGTTTTGGATTTGGTTTAGTAGTTTAGTCCTCAAGTACACTTTTGAGTTTGTCCAAAAGATCCTAATGAACCTGGATGGGCACAAGCTGAACACAAAGATACAGCAGCTGAAACTCTAGTTGTTTGCATGAGAGCTGAACACTTGTTGACACTTGTTTCCTTAACAGATCTTTTGGGAGTATTTTTGGTGGGGGGTTTTTTGCCTTCATTTTCAGCCCAGTCAATGACAATCCATAACCTACATTTGTGTTTCCCTTGACATTTTGGAACTGAGAATTGAAACTCAGAATTGACCAGGTTTCACAGAAGCAGGCAAGGGGCTGTTTACTGAACTGTTTGAATAACACGATGAACATATATGCAGCCATGGGGAATGGAGAGAGACATTATGTAATTGCTCCTCCCTAATGAACACTGATGGGGGTTTAAGATTGGATGGACAAAGTTTGCCCACTTTACCTCCCCATCCTAACTCTGAGTTTGACTACCATCCACACTTCTCAAGCGGCCATTCATCTCGAGTCAACTAGCACCTCCATTCCTCTCCTCCATGTCTAATTTCATCTCTCAACTCAGGATGAAATGGACTTGAACACGGTTCAATATATTGGAGTTTTCTTTGATCGTGAATGCCTAGTACTGTTTTCATGTTGCTGTTTTACATATTTAGTTACATTTAAAGGACATGTTCTTAAGAAAAAATCAGAGTCTTCGTCTGAATGATTAGTTTAAAAAAGAAAATGTTTTTGTTTGTTGCCAAAATGTGGTCCAAGGGAATTTTGCATTTGCTGCTTTTTATTTTTTCTGTAATACTAGTAGCTTTAAAGCTAATGGCAACACTACACTTATACAGGAATCAAATATGTTTTTGCAGTTTTCTCTGTGTGTGTCTTTGTGGCACTGGGAGAAATAGGATAGCTGGTTGTTCTTTTTTCCCCCAGTTACAGAGCAGTTATAGGAGAATCATTTCAAGCAAACGCTCCCTTTGAATTGTTCTTTAACAAAAGGTCTTGGTGTTTTTATAACAGTAAAACTGAGTTCATTGTGTTTTGTATTCAAGAAATTTGGGACATCTTTGTGTTTGGTTTCACGTAAAAATTGAGTTTTGGAGGAGTTTGATATTATGTAAAATTAACATCTTGGTGTTTGTTTTCATGTGAAATTGACATCTTGTTTGTTTTCATGTGATATTGACATCTTGGTGTTTGTTTTCATGTGATATTGAAATCTTGGTGTTTGTTTTCATGTGACATTGACATCTTGGTGTTTGTTTTCATGTGATATTGACATCTTGGTGTTTGTTTTCATGTGATATTGACATCAGGTGTTTGTTTTCATGTGATATTGACATCAGGTGTTTGTTTTCATGTGAAATTGACATCTTGGTGTTTGTTTTCATGTGATATTGACATCTTGGTGTTTGATTTCATGTGAAATTGACATCTTGGTGTTTGTTTTCATGTGATATTGACATCTTGGTGTTTGTTTTCATGTGATATTGACATCTTGGTGTCATGTGATATTGACATCTTGGTGTTTGTTTTCATGTAAAATTGACATCTTGGTGTTTGTTTTCATGTGAAATTTGTTGAATTGAGGATTTACTGTACTGCTTTAAAAATACCAGCCAGGTATTGTCTTATGTGTTTTTTTGGGATCAATCTAAGGGTGATTTTTTTATCTTGCTTAATATACAATTAATTACATTGGTTTGAGTTGGGCAAATGTAAATAAGTAAGTCTTAGTTATTTCAATAATATCATCTTGGCTGTATTTGTTAAAAATGAGTTGGGCAAATGTAAATAAATAACTCTTAGTTATTTCAATAATTTCACTTTGGCTTTATTTGTTAAAAATGAGTTGGGCAAATGTAAATAAGTAAGTCTTAGTTAATTCAATAATTTCATTTTGGCTTTATTTGTTAAAAATGAGTTGGACTAATTCATTTTTATTGTATTCCATGGATATACAAAGTTTGAGTTGGGGCTACATATATTGATTGGATGGAAATCCTGCCCTCAATAAAATTGAGTTCGTCTAATGAGTTATTTTTTTGAGTGATAGTGTGACGTAGTGTGAGCCTCCTAGCCAAGGTATGTGTTCCAGACATAGACTGTAAATAATATGGACGTAGTATCCGTGACGTCACCCATCTGTTTCTGAACGCTGTTTTGAAGCCAATCGGCAGCAGCAGCCATACTACTGCTCTCTCCCTAAGGTGAGGCGTGCAATCCTGATTGAGCTGGGAGGACCAGGGCAACTCTTCGGTTATCGGACTATGTGGCAAGTTCTCCAACAAAAACACAGGCTTTGTGTTAAACGTGATGTAGTAATGAGGCTATTGAAACAACTGAGTCCACGAGGAATGGCTTTGAGAACACGCAGAAGTCCAGGGTCATGTCCCCCGAGGTTACCTACTTTTTCCGGTTTGGTTAATGCCGTTATGTTTTCTGATTTGCCGTAGTGTTTTCTGAATTGCTGTAGTGTTTTCTGATTTGCCGTAGTGTTTTCTGATTTGCTGTAGTGTTTTCTGAATTGCTCCTCCATGACGACATCACGGAGCTGATGGATGTTAGAGACCTTGCGCTCCTCCACCTTCCGCTTGAGGAGGCCCCACAGATGCTCAATAGGGTTTAGGTCTGGAGACATGCTTGGCCACTCCATCACCTTCACCCTCAGTTTCTTTAGCAAGGAAGTGGCCGTCTTGGAGGTGTGTTTGGGGTCAATATCATGTTGGAATACTGTCCTGTGGCCCAGTTTTTGAAGGGAGGGGATCATGCTCTGCTTCAGTATGTCAGCATTCATTGTTCCCTCAATGAACTGTAGCTCCCCAGCAGCACTCATGCAGACCCAGACAATGACACTCCCACCACCATGCTTGACTGTAGGCAAAACACACTTGTCTTTGTACTCCTCACCTGGTTGCCGCCACCCACGCTTGACACCTTCTGAACCAAATAAGTTTATCGTGGTCTCATCAGACCACAAGACATGGTTCCAGTAATCCATGTCCTTAGTCTGCTGTCTTTAGTAAACTGTTTGCGGACTTTCTTGTGCCTCATCTTTAGAAAATATGAGGGATGTACTCACTTTTGTGAGATACTGTAGCATGGCCGTGGGAAGTAGGGGTGCTGAGGGTGCTGCAGCACCCACTGTTGGAAAAGGCATCACACATTTTTTGTCTGGATGCATAAATAAGTTGAAACAAATACATTAATTAAGACAAGAAATCAGTTTTTTTAAATTGTATTATTTTCTGAAAATGTAATGCCTGAGGATGATTTGAGAAATAATTATAGAAATTTTAAATAATTATTCATGTTAAAATAACCCAATGCATGGGCCCTGTGTGTGTGCCTGCTTAAAAACTGAACGTATTTGGATAAGTTCTGTTCAATGCGCTTTACTGTCTTTTGGGCCTGTTTTACCAGGTTTGGCTTGTATGCTCTTTGCTGTATAACGGGGTATGGAAGTTGCAATTTGTGAATTTATAATGAAAAGTTCTCTTGAAAGCTTTTATTCAAACCAGATAAATAGAAATAAAATGTATGTGCGCTATAGCCTATCAGTTGCATAAGTAACCTAAATGCAAAAAGAAAAAAAAATTGCACCTCTTACTACAGCACCCCCAACTTAAAGCCACTTCCCACGGCTCTGTACTGTAGTGTATATGCAACTCTCTACTGGCAGGCCTCCCTGCATGCACAGTTAAACCTCTGAAAATGATCCAGAACGCAGCAGCACGTCTGGTCTTCAACCAGCCTAAGACAGCTCATGTTACTCCCCTGCTCATCTCGCTACACTGGTTTCCAGTTGCAGCTCGCATCAGATACAAAACTCTAATCATGACTTACAAAGCAGTAACCAAAACCACTCCAGTTTACCTGGAACCCCTCATCCAGGTCTACTGCCCTTCTCGCCCGCTACGCTCAGCCTCTGAAAAGCACCTAGTGCTTCCAGCACTCAAGGCCTCAAAATAAAACTCACTAGCTTGACTCTTCTCTTCTGTTGCCCCTAAATGGTGGAATGAATTGGCCAACTCCATTCGATCTGCAGAGTCCCTCTCTACTTTCAAAAGACAGCTAAAGCCCCAGCTCTTTAGGAAGCACTATGCACTTAGCTAGACTGTTCTCCACTGTTGTCCCCATTGGCAGATCATGTCTTCCAGCTACAGTTGACTCGCACTGTCCTGCTCTACTCTGGGAATCTGTGTTCAGCTCTTGAGTGACCAAGCACTTGGGTCATTATTGTGCTGATGTTAATGGTTGATGAAGATAATGGAAGGTCTTAAATTGTTTGGTTGCTTCATTGTAGATGTTCCTTATTTAAAAAATAAAATTAAAAAAATCCTTATTTACTTTTGTGCATTGCCTTTACACTGCTTGGCATTACCTGCACCCAAATGGACTTGAAGCACTTTGTTACTGGTACTGATCTTGTTTCCTCTAGTTTAGATCTTTGCTTGTGTTGTGCTTGTTCTCGTATGTACGTCGCTTTGGATAAAAGCGTCTGCTAAATGACATTGTAACATTGTATATAGAAAAGCTTTTCTGGGAGCTTTTGAAGAGTACAGTGGTACCTCCGGTAGGGGGAGACTGTGTACCGTCCATAGACTGTAAAAAATAGGTACCGTCCTGTTTCTGCCTTCTCTACTGATTGCACCACAAACAGTCACTGCTATGCAGGTCTGTGTTCCCCTCTCCCCCTCTTCTATTCCAATCTAGCAAAACTGGGCAATTTCACAAATTTGACTTCTGTTTTGGAGCCCCCCATAACCCGACCTTTTCATCCATGCATCGGGGTCCCAGGCCTGATTGCACCGGCCGCGGCTCCAGCCATGTCGGCGAGGAAGGCAATGGCTGGCGACGGTGACCGAGCGGGCGACGAACCGGCAGGTAATTAAAATGATGTAAAAAGCTCTGAACCTGTATCAATCTAAACGCGAATCAAGTAAATGAAATTGGGGTGGTTGAATATAGAGGAAAACAGAGAAATCCAGTGTAGTGTTTGAGACAATTGTCACCGGTTGATCGAAACTTTGTTATTCAGAAACTAGGTCAGTAGATCAGTAGAGCAAACCTTTTCCGTGCCATTTATATAACATTGACTCTAAGCGACGTTTTATGATTAAAAAGTGCCAATCGAAGATACAGCAACTGTATGTCGGTTCACTTTTGGTGTGGCACTTAAATCCATGTAGCTAAAGCTGCATTTTCATTGTCTTCTTATGTTTACTGACATGGCTAACCCAAGCTAATGTTAGCTTAGCAGTTGTATCTTGGCTCGTTTGCTAAGGCAACTCTGCCGACTCCTTCTGTGTATCTGCAGCCCCTGACATTCAGTCACAGTCAATACGTTTGATTTTGAGAGTGCTGTACGACTCAACCGGTCTCTTGGTGTGTTAATCCACTATAAAGTCTTGATGCTATTTAGGCCGTAAACAGGTTAGCCAGACTAAACGGTCATCACCCCAGTGGTTGAGCCAGTTCCTAGTTAGACCATCCGAGATATCTAACACTGCTTCATCATTTTCCTCTTCTTAATGTACACACAGTCCTATCATGTCTTGTGTTTTTATAGCAGATATTTACTTGAAAATGATATAGTTCATTTAAAGAGCTATATGTTGTTGATGTAGATGTTATGCAATGGTATACACTTGCAATATTATTTTATTTTTATTTATTTGACAGGGGCCATGCAAATCAAAAAACTGTCAAGCCAGAGTTAGCTATAAGCTCATTTTCATCTGTGGTCCCTGGGTAGGAAGATGTAAACAAATGTAAATTACAAATAATAAAAAAACATACTAGCATTTAAAACAATACATAGGCTACTCAACACAGTCCATCACTAACAATGACACATTTAAAATTACATTTTATTGTCAATTCAATTTTCAATTCAAATTTGCTTTATTGGCATGAACAAAGAGATGTTAATGCCAAAGCACATAAATTCATACAATACATTATATATATTCACAATACACTACACTCACCTTTACATTAATCACACACCATATTCATTACATATTATATTCATCACATACATATCAACCATGTATTACATATATTACATATTTTATATGCATTAATGAACGATGGTGTCATCTATACAGCATATCTCAATGTCCTCACCCGATGCGGCACGCTCACAAAACCTCCACCCAAAATCAAACACCATGGGATGGTGCATCCCTCAGGCTGTGACAGGCAGACACATATTTAGCAGCCAGAGGAGCTGCTGACTCTTCCCCCAGGAGAACTGACCGTTTCTCTTCTGGGGTTAATGTTGGGAAGTTTGGTACCATTTTAGTAATTTCCCTGTAGTTGGAATCTCTTAGAAAAGAGAACTTGCTACAGTGGAGGAGGAAGTGCATCTCTGTCTCTATGTCCCCTGTAGAGCAGTGAGCACATAGACGCTCCTCTCTGGGCAGCCATGTCTGCCTGTATCTTCCTGTCTCTACAGCTAGCTGGTGGTCACTCCGCCTGTATTTGGTCAGGATACGTCTTTGTTTTGTATCTCTGACACTGCACAGATATTCAGATAATTTATAATCACGGTTTAGGGTCAAATAACAATTCATTCTACTTTGGGTCTTTGTTTGGTTTCTCCAGTGTTCTAAATACAGATCTTTGGAGTGCTTCGTGATGAGTTTAATTTGGTTGTGTTTTGGATCAGTGCTGATTGGAGTCTCTAATTTGATGCATTCAGATGATCACATAATTGTTTTTCCTTGAGCCATAATTTCAGTGTACTTTTAAAAACACTGAGGCTTGTACACTCTCTAATGTGGGTAGGAATTGAGTTCCATTTTCCTGCTGCTCTGACTGAAAATGCAGACTGTCCAAATGTTACAATGTTACAATGTCATTTAGCAGACGCTTTTATCCAAAGCGACGTACAAACGAGAACAAGAACAACACAAGCAAAGATCTAGACAAGAGGAAACAAGATCAGTACCAGTAACAAAGTGCTTCAAGTCAATTTGGGTGCAGGTACTGCCAAGCAGTGTAAAGGCAATGCACAAAAATAAGTAAGGAATTGTATTTTATTTTATTTTATTTTTTTCTCAAAATAAGGAACATCTTGCAGTCTTCCTACATTTAGCTGAACACTCTCCTCTTACTGATGCCCTGGACTCCCTCAGATTGTTCCTGCAGAGTAACACACATCGTTTAAGTGGTGGTGGGGCCTGATCATGAATTAATTTATACATCAGATACATATCTGCATAACAAAAAAACTGTCAAGGGTCATGAAGTTATATTTCGTAATGATTTTACAGTGGTGGTAGTTCCTTGGTTTTTTATCCATAGTTTTCAGTGATTGTTTGTAGAGGGTGCATAATGGTTTTAGAGTGGTTGCTCCAGCCTGAGACCAGCTCGTGACACAATAAGATAAATGAGAAAAAAATCATTGAGTGAATGTACAGTTTAGCAGCGGCTAAAGGTAATTTTGGGCAGGTGAGTTTGATGTTGATCTCTGTAGCTTTCAAAGATGTCGAAGCATTAAAAAACATGTGAACATCACTGTTTTTAAACAGAATTCAGGGGGAAAACACTAAAATTGCAATGTTTACTTCCTGCAATATGAAAAAATACAGGAAATGATTAGATTAGATTTAATTTATTGTCATTGGGCATGTCACAGGTGCAAGCAATGAAATATAGATTGCATCTAACCAGAATTGCTTTAGCAGTAAATTACATAAATAATACAGAATATACAGAGTTATGAATGATGAATAAATATGATATAATATGTGTCTACATGAGTGACTTTTGACTATTGCTACAGGCTATGACTGGTTATGGTATACATTAGACCAGGGGTTCCCAAAGTATGGGTCGGGACCCCCTTGAGGGTCATGAAACACAAATGGGGGTCTTGAGATGTCTTCCTGAATGTTTTTTTAAGATTTATCTAAAAATAGTACATTTTACCCATTATAGTAATAAAAATGATCGATACAAATAGTAGCTAAACTTGAAATAAAACCTTGAAAATAGAAAATGTAATGAGTTTTCTGCCTTTCTTTTTGCAAAATGAATCCTAAGTTTAGGGTTCGTGATCAGTTAATTATCAAAAGCATCAGTAGCAGTAGGTTAATTCATAAAGGCACAGGAAACACAGACACATGCTCATATAGGTAGGCTAATTTTCTGCAGACCAGCTAAATGAAGCCACATTAAATCACTTTGGGGGACAGTGGGGGTTGCAAGTCTTTGGCACCTATATTTTGGGGTATGCGGGCTGAAAAGTTTTGAAACCCCTGCATTAGACTATACATTACAGTAGTGCAAAGTGATTATAGGAGATTTACATTCTTTTTTTACATTATTTTTACAGTATGTACATTTCACAGTGTGTGCAGTATAAAATGAAACCATATAAATGTGTTTTCTATGAACATGGATATACCATCAGTATTGATTTCAGTTTAAAATGTGTCTACAGTCATGGCCAAAAGTTTTGAAAATGACAGAACTATTAATTTTCACAAAGTCTGCTGTTTCAGTTTTTATAATGGCAATTTGCATATACTCCAGAATGTTATGAGGAGTGATCAGCTCAACTGCAATTAATTGCAAAGTCCCTCTTTGCCTTGAAAATGAACTTTATCACCAAAAACACATTTCCACTGCATTTCAGCCCTGCCACAAAAGGACCAGCTAACATAATTTCAATGACACACAGGTGTCACACACATTAACACAGGTGTGGGTGTTGATGAGGACAAGGCTGGCGATCAATCTGTCATGACTGAGTGACTGGACACTTTAAAAGGAAGATGGTGCATGACACCATTGTTCCTCATCTGTTAGCCATGGTTACCTGCAAGGAAACACGTGCAGCCATCATTGCATTGCACAAAAAGGGCCTAACAGGGAAGTTTATAGCAGCGAGTAAGATTGCACCTCAGTCAACCGTCTATCGAATTATCAAGAACTTCAAGGAGAGAGGTTCAATTGTTGCCAAACAGGCTCCAGGGCACCCAAGAAAGTCCAGCAAGCGCCAGGACCGTCTCCTGAAGGGGTTACAGCTGCAGGATCGGGCCACCACCAGTGCAGAGCTTGCTCAGGAATGGCAGCAGGCAGGTGTGAGTGCGTCTGCACGCACAGTGAGGCGAAGACTTTTGGAGGAAGGCCTAGTGTCAAGGAGGGCAGCAAAGAAGCCACTTCTCTTCAGTAAAAACATCAGGGACAGACTGATAGTCTGCAGAAGGTACAGGGACTGGACTGCTGAGGACTGGGGTAAAGTCATTTTCTCTGATCAATCCCCTTTCCGATTGTTTGGGGCATCTGGAGGAAGGCTTGTTCGGAGAAGACGAGGTGAGCGCTACCATCAGTCCTGTCTCTTGCCAACAGTGAAGCATCCTGAGACCATTCATGTGTGGGGTTGCTTTTCGGTCAAGGGAGTGGGCTCTCTCACAATCTTGCCTAAAAACACAGCCATGAATAAAGAATGGTACCAGAACGTCCTCCGAGAGCAACTTCTCCCAACCATCCAAGGGCAGTTTGGTGATGAAGAATGCCTTTTCCAGCATGATGGAGCACCTTGCCATAAAGCAAAAGTCATAACAAAATGGCTCGGGGAACAAAACATTAAGATTTTGGGCCCTTGGCCAGGAAACTCCCCAGATCTTAATCCCATTGAGAACTTGTGGTCAATCCTCAAGAGGTGGGTGGACAATCAAAAACCCACAAATTCTGACAAACTCCAAGCATTGATTATGCAAGAATGGACTGCCATCAGTCAGGATTTGGTCCAGAAGTTGATTGACAGCATGCCAGGGAGAATTGCAGAGGTCTTGAAAAAGAAGGGTCAACACTGCAAATATTGACTTATTGCATGAATTCTGTGTAATTCTCAATAAAAGCTTTTGATACTTATAAAATGCTTCTAATTGTATTTCATTATACCATAGAAACATCTGACAAAAACACCTAAAAACCCTGAAGCAGCAGACTTTGTGTAAGTGTAATATTTGTGTCATTCTCAAAACTTTTGGCCATGACTGTATGTCGACCCAATTCAGCCTTTATCTGTAAATCTGACACTACGCCGCCACAATATGAAAAAAAAAAGTGGTATGCGATGACGTTGTTCAGTTATGTGATATTAAGAAGTGTGGTAAATAAACAAATATTAAACAGTGTATATCAGCTAAAGTAACTCAGTTTCAGTGTATCCACTCTTCCTCATGTTTTACACATTATTGTGTTTGCAACATGTTTCTCAAAGATGTATTGAAAAAGTATTTTCTTTGTCACTTAATTTTAACCAATTAAACTGAGGTTAGCTGACAGCTGGCTAAAGTTTCATTTGACTGCATCAAAACGTTAAAAAGTGTAAAAGTATGGTGATAATACCCAGGCCTCCATGTAACGGGTACATGCTGTGATAAAGTAGGAGCTAAGCTATGTTTATTGCTAACGCTCACAATGTGATATTGACAAATTTGTGATTTATTGTGCAAATGACTTGATAATTGTATGTGTAAAGACACCAGCCATCAACTGAGGCACATTATAAATAAAGGTATATATCACATCTGAATATTAGATCTTGATTCATGAGATGTATCCAGTCAGCATCTTTCCTTTAAACCTTAGAGTAAAAATATGTACAGTTTAGCTAAGAACATATTTATGTGCCAATCGACGTGTGCTCTCAATTTGAAAGCTCTTGTTTAACTTTGTTCCCCTATTTAAGAAACATTTCTGTCACAGTTGGTTTAATGCTGTCTCCCTGGTATCTTGTAACTTGGATTAAATGTAGGGGAGAACGGGGTTGGTTGTCACACTTTTTACTATTTTGATGATTGCTCATCAAAACATTTTTCAATAGTCATTCCTACATTAAATTGAAGCTTAAGGTGTTGGCTTGAAATGCGTATCCATCTGATTTTCCAACTCATTGTAACAAAGAGGCAATTAACTATCAAAGACACTCTGACACATTGTGACAACCAACCCCATCATGGGGATTATTGTCACACACTGTGGGGTTGGTTGTCACAATGGTATTTCAATGGGAAAAATCATTGAAAAAAGGCAAGAAGGCAGAACAAAATTTCAAAGTTTAATTGCACTGACAAGTGATAGGCCTACATAACTTAATGCATTTTAACATAAAATGAGCAAGGACCATGAACAGGAAACACATCTTTAGGCCAGCCTATATAGCAACATAAAGAACACAACATATAGGCCTAATGAGTTACAGTGATGGCAAATGTAGGGTCTGCACACTCAAACTAATTTCACCATGCATGATTTTGCCAACATAGGGGTTGGTTGTTACATGTGACGACCAACCCCAACTGGATTTTTTTGCTAGCATCAAGGCTAACAACCATCTAACAACTACTTAGCTGGCTAATAAAAATCTAAACTATAGCTTTCCCCTCACACTTTGTAAGGGTAACACTTGTTTTTTTATAAACCCATCGTTTAAAAGCCTAGAGGAAAAATACTGAGGAGCTAAATATTTACAATTTGACATGAAAAACACAAAAAGTCCTCTCACCTCAAGTTCAGCTGTCTTACTCCAGAGAAGACTATGTACGTGAGCTCTGATCCTAATTCTGAAAATTTCCATACCCCAATTTGAGAGACTTTGCCCTCTGGTGGCGAGATATAACGAGTGTGCCAACCAACCTGTGTGACAACCAACCCCGTTCTCCCCTAAACCATGTCACAAAGCCAACATTTCAAACGACACAGTAAAGTCATAAACCTTTGTGATAGAACTGGCTGTAGCAGTTGTGATCACCATAGACCTCACTGAGTTGAGGCTGGAAAAAGTGTTAATAATAGGGGCTGCTCATGCTGCTGCTTGCTAATGATAGCATTGTATCACATGATTTTATCATGAGGTCTAACAGGTGAAATTACTCCTTCACATTAGTCCATATTACCTGATTTCTCAGGTGGAGACTGAACGTTGTTGCTCCCTCACCTGAGCCAACCAACACTACCTGACCAGCTACCTAGGCTAACCTTCCTCTCATTAAAGGTAAAAGTCCATGTCTGAGACTCGAAGGATTGAAGACTCTGGGCACAGTTAACAGAAAAACCACAGCAAAACCTCCATAAACCGGATTACAAGCTTTTAACCAGGCCACTGACTGGTTTGCATGACATTTTCAGTGATCCAGGGTGCTGCAGATCAGTGCGCTCAGATATTTCACATTAAGGTTGTTCACCCGGCATCTTGCTGCACGTTTGTGCAGAGATGTGGACTTTAGGGTGCCGTTGGCCTGACGGCATGTCTTCCCCCACTCTCTGCTCCCAATATTTCCTCCCCTTCTTCAGTTGTCCTATAAAATAAAGGCACAAATGCCAAGAAAAACATAACAAAAAAAAAAGAGAGAGATGTGGAAATTCTTTTGAGTCCTTAAGAGAATAATCACAGTGAAACTGTCAGAACACAACTTCATTTTCTGTTGCACTGCTTTGTTTACCGTACCCCTGCTCTCGCTCCACTTTTATCTCTAATTGACTGATATTTGTTAATACCACATGCTTTAAAATGATAAAGTATTAAACATTTTGAAAACCTTGCATGATATAACTGTGCTTCATCAGCTAGCCAACTTGCCTGAAGATGAGAAACACCCGACCAAAAGTACAGATGAGCTGAATGTTGCTATCAGAGCAACCTGGGCTTCAATAACACCTCAGCTGTGCCAAAGGCTGATCGCCTCCATGCCACGCCACATTGATGCAATAATTTGTGGTAAAGGAGACCCAACTATGTACTGAGTGTATAAATGAACATATTCTTCAGAAGTTGGTCATTTTTGTATTTTAAATTCCTTTTTTGATTGATCTTAAGACGTATTCTTATTATTTTTAGGTACTAGATTTCCGATTTTCATGAGCTGTAAACCTAATCTTCAAAATTAAAACAAAAAAGTCTTGACATATTTAATTTTACATGTAATGATTACAGAATATGTGAAAGGTTTTAATTTAATTATATATCTAAATGTATATGTATTTTTTCCTTTTTTTCAGATGCACTTTCATGGTGTAAGTTTTTTGAGTTATGCATTTATTTACAACTCACATTAAATCTGGTCTCATTCAACAACCATTCTTAGGAAGAAATGACTTCTCAAAACAAACATGCACAATTTTTTAGAAGATTTTTTGACATTCATCAATGTTTTCTTAGCCATGACCTGTTCTGAGCATCTTCTTCTTGATGAATGAGGCCCACTGTTTGCTACGGTGCTAACATTATTTATATTTGAGGAGTGGTGTGAATTACACCCCACCCTAAGATGGCAAAAACTATCCACAACATGACCCAATACAATCACAAATACACTTTAAACATTCTAAACCATGGGATTTATTGTTACATGACAAACAAAACTAAACAAGAACAAAGATTAACAAAAGAATAAATTATATGCAACACAACAGGAGCACAACAATCCCTGTGTGAAAGGCAGCAGACTCAGCTGTCCCTACTCCTACTGCCTCTGATCCTCTGAGGGCAGCAGTGGACTTTGATACACTTCAGAGCAGGAGAACCTCCTTAGGTAATCATTGGTTTCACCTTCAGGGTCAAACACCTGAAAAAAGGAACATACAATGCAAAAATACAGCCGTCACTACCCAACCTTAAAACAATGGAAAAATCATGCCCCACAATTATGCACTACAAATTCAATATGGCACAAGAGAGGGAGGCATTCTTGCTGCCTCTCAAATAGATGTTTGTGCTTTGGTAATTAAGTCTTTATCTAATCCTTGTTTATGATTTAGTTGTCTGTGTTTATGATGATATGAAATCCCATGGCTAAGTCTTTCAAAGTGTTTTTGATGTATTTATTAAGGGTCATTGTGTGGATAGCTCCAGAAAGAATAAAGAGACCACTGCAAGACTCTGTTTCTCCCTGCTTCTACTAGCTGTAGGCTTGTGTTTAGATAAAATGAATGTGTTTTTTTTTCATTACATACATAATTTTTCCATTCTCTTAACCAGTATTTCACATTGCTGTTGGGTAATGTTATGCCAAGTGGTCGACTGATATTGATTTGTTAATGGCTGATGCCAATAATTAACAGTTTGGCCACTAAAAAGAGTCTATATCTTGTTTTTTAGTTGTTTTGCTTTTTAGAAATGCAATTAAATAATATAATCGATGATTTCATGCACATTACAATTTAATAAGCATCCTAGCCAGTGACATGTTTTAGATTTTTTCTTTAGTTAATTAATGATAAACAAAAATATATTCCATTGGTCTGTCTCTAATTATGCCACCATTGACTGAACAATTCAAGCAGCTCGCCCATGTTTGATGACCCATCAGTTGATACCCTAATAAATACCTCATTAAGTAGAATGAGGAGTCGCTGCGTTGAAGTTCAGAAGAGTCAACTTTATGAAAGTAGAGAATTTAACTTGTGGAGAAATTTGGAGTGGCCTTCAAAAGACAACCCTAACTTCATTCAATCAGTTCACTGTGTCTCTTGTTTTTCAGAAGATGTACTTGAGGTTGAGGAAGATCAATGCGATTCCATGTCTTTGTCCAGCATGATGACCCCGTCCTCAGCCTGCATGTCCCTGAACATGGAAATGCCCCGGAAACGCAAGGGCAGCATGGACAACCAGTAAGTAGTTTAATGTGTATTAGCTTTTATTTGGTTTTGATTTAATCTTTATTGACTAAATTTAGTGACCTTAGTTATTGCTAATGATGGTGATCTGTTTTTTTCCTAGAGATGCAAAATCTGCTTCCTTCACTGATGCAGATATGGAGGACGACCAAAACGGGTACTGTATGCTGACCTGTGTGGTTTGTGCTATCTGTGTATTCAAAGACATTTTGAATGTGTTCTTTCTGCTCTACAGGTCAGATGGAGACGACCAACATGTCAAAATCAAATGCTTCAGGTAGGCTGAATTTGGTTGCCCCCATTTATAAGATTTCTACCTTCTGGATACATAACCATCAATCTAAAAGTGTTAGATTTTTAAGTCCTCTTCAGAAATTATACATTTCATAGATGAAGACGTCTCAAAGATTGAAATAAGATAACTCCTTATGATTTAATGCCTCTGCAGGGAACCTCACAGCCAAATTGAGAAGAGAAGACGGGACAAAATGAACCATCTCATTGACAAACTGTCAGCCATGATCCCCACCTGTAACCCCATGTCAAGAAAGCTGGACAAACTCACTGTGCTCAGAATGGCAGTGCAGCACCTCAAATCTCTTAAAGGTACCACGTCAAGGAATGACCACTCAACTTTATACCTTTTGATGCATGCAGTAAAAAGCACAAGTTACATTGTCAAGCGTGATCTAACATAATTCCCCAGCTTTACATGACATCTGTTATAATCTGGGTTCTGTCTTTAAAAGTAATATCTAAGAATGTTCTCTAGAAGACTTACTCTGAACCTTTGTAATGGTTTTGTTGGTGTTTTTAGGTTCGGGAACATCTTTATCTGAAGCTAACTACAAACCGTCATTCCTTCCCGACGAGGAGCTCAAACACCTTGTCCTCAAGGTAAAGCTATCTATCTGTAAAATCACAATAAGGCTGTGGACTGAAACTGTACTTGAATACTTTTATCATTGAGAATAATCTGTGTCATAATCTTTGGTCTAGTCGCTCAAAGACATCTGGAACAGTTAATTTATTCCGAGGTCATGTTGTCTCAAACTTTATGCAATGACGTGTCGATCTGAAAAGAAAGAACACATTGATTTGAAGTCAGTGGCTGTTTTTCTGTCTAGTTTATGTCAATGAGCAGAAAACAACAAGCTTTATCTCATTGATATTTACATATTTCTGATGCAGCTTATAAATGTTTTTGAATGAACTGCATGAATAAATGTAAGAGATCTACTCAATGACTTTGCTTTTCTCTTCACTTTGTCATCATGTTGGTTCCCCCTGTTTTCCCTCTCTTTTTTTCCCCTCTTTGTACAGGCTGCAGATGGGTTCCTGTTTGTAGTGGGCTGTGATCGTGGGAAAATAGTTTTTGTCTCAGAGTCCGTCACGAAGATATTAAATTATAGTCGGGTAACACTTTTACATTTGTTACTTTATCTGAAGCATTTTTGGTTCATGCGACCCTGGACACACCAGATGGGTTACATTGTCTTGGCAACGTATTAAGGATCAAAAGGAACCCTGCAAAAAAAGACATGGTGACTTTAATAGATTAACACTTATTCCACCATTGTTATTTACACTGTGCCGTCAGTCAGCTGCTCTGCTGTGGCTGCTCCGTTTGTCTCCACTAAATTTTCTCTCGCCTCTTCACCTCTCTGATTGTTCTCATTGTGATCCATTTCTTCAATATTGTTGTTCTACGCAGGGAAACTTTAGAGGAGATGATTGCAACAGCCATAGCGGAGCAGCTGACTGACATCAGATGTAAACAACAAATGTGAAGTCCAAGTGAATTTCTTCAATTCAATTTTCTCAAAATGTAGAAATCTCTTGTTATTTTTTTAAAGGAATAACAGTGTTAATCTTATAAATCCAGAATGTCCGATTATGTGGAGTTCCTTTAAAACACACCAGCATGAGTGTGTGTTTAGGTGTTTTACACATTAGTCAGTGTTTGCACAGATTTGACCTGATTTCATAGAAGACAATACGTGACTGATGTTTAGATTTGACTTTTGACTAAATTTAAATAATAGCGGGTAAATATTGACAGTAAATCAATGACCTTCGAGTATTTCAGTTGTTCTGGTTGTGGACCAGTGGATCTGGTGCATTCTGGGATCAACATTTTTCAGTGATGAACATTATTGAAGATGCATTGTGTCTTTTTTATCATCAGCACCAGAGCCATTTCTAGCTCCGTCTGACAGGCTGTCTGTTTCTCCTACAGGCGGAGCTGATTGGACAGAGCCTGTTTGACTACATACACCAAAAAGACATGGGGAAGGTGAAGGAGCAGCTGTCGGCTTCCGAATTGTACCCTCGTGAACGACTAATAGATGCTAAAAGTAAAACAATCTTCCATAGCTGCGTGTGCACATAAGGGTGTTGTTTGGTTATGTGGTGTGCAAGAGCAGATTTAATTCCCCTGTACTGTCTTTAGCCGGTCTGCAGGTCCAGGCTGACCTCCCTGTCGGAGCAGCAAGGTTGTGTTCAGGCACACGGCGCTCGTTCTTCTGCCGCATGAAGTACAACAAAATTTCAGTCAAAGTTGAGGACAAAGAATTCCAATCCAACTCGTCCAAAAAGAAAGGTAGGGAAACAATCCAAAAGATTCTCAGCAAGTGTGTTTCCTACTACCACGAAGTTCTGTCTATATATCTTCATATTTTGTTTTAATTATGATTATGCCTTTATAGCTCATGAAAATCAGAAATTTAGTATCTTCAATTATCAGAATATTTTAGATTTAAAGATCAACCAGAAAAAGGATTTACAATACAATAATATCAAACTCTTGCATGTCAGTGCACAGTGGGTCTTGATGCACAGACACCAGCCTCAATCCAAATATAATGGACATTTATATTAGGAGTTTTCTGATATGCAATAACATGGGGAAAAAATTTCAGGTTAAAAGGTCTACATGAGTGTCTTCTCAGTCTGCCTCCACCATCTGTGGTTGCATTATTCTATTATCAATTTGCCATAATTTTAAAGCATGTAAGAGATAATTTCATAGATAGCCATAGACTGCACGTCTTTCAATGTAGACTTCCACTGAGAGGAACATATTAGACTATTTAGGAACTAAATTAGGAACTCAATTTATACCGTCATACCAGCTTGATCATCACTGAAAATGTCCTGGAAATGTCCTGGAAAATGATCTCTGGAAAAGAGTGGGAACCCTGATAATAGTAATGAGTATTTTCTGACTTAAGCTCAGGGTAACCAGATCTTTTAGATAACCATAAACTAAAAGGTAACCTAGATGCTATCAGCACACGTGTGTATAAAAATTTGACTGTAATTTTGGGACATGAGAGTTCTGAGATGAGGATGAGAAGCTGTTCGAAAAGATTTGAGGGTCACTGATGTTGACAATCAGGGCTGATTTCAGTTTTAAAGATAAGAAATAGCTGATAGCCGATTCCAATTCTATTTCTAAATCATAACTGAACTCAAAATGTCCCATAACAATGTTTTTCTTTTTTTGTATTGGACGATTGACATGCTCCTCTACTTATGTTCAGATGTAAAGAATTGTGTTGATAGCATGCAGACATACAGAAAAAATACTCTTAAAAATCTCTGTTATAATGAACTGTTGGTTTCAGTTTTTCTTCTTTGAATGCTAATGTTTTTGTTTGTCCTGTGTTTTTGTGTCCACATGTACCTACAGAAGTGCAGAAGTACTGCACCGTCCACTGCACAGGCTACATGCGCAGTTGGGCCACCAGCCAGCTGGGAGTAGAGGGGGAGGGGGAAGCAGACAAGCAGGATAGCTCCCACTTCAGCTGCCTGGTGGCAGTGGGGCGCATCCACTCCCACTCATCTCCCCAGGTTAATGGAGAAGTCCGAGTTAAAGCAACAGAATTCACCACGCGTTATGCCATGGACGGAAAATTCACCTTTGTTGATCAAAGGTAGAATTGTGTATCAATTAAGGGGCTTTAAAGGGTTGTACTGTATTGATGCATGACTTAATTCAACTGATGGTTGATGTTGTAGAATTTTCAGGTTGTCTCATTAACATGTTGAATTCTTTGAAATAAAGCCTGTCTTATTAACCAATGTCAAAGCCAAAAAACTATCCTAACCACACAGTACATTCATACTCATGATGTACTAGTTTGCACTCAAACATAACTGTTTCCTTCTTCCACAGAGCAACAACCATTCTTGGTTATCTGCCCCAAGAATTACTCGGGACATCATGCTATGAATACTTCCATCAAGATGACTTACCACATTTAGCTGACAGGCATAGAAAAGGTCACAAACCAACCTTTATTACTTCCAATCAATCATGTATCCTTTATCATTTTATTCAGTGTCTGTTGATGATTCAGCATACTTATACCATGTTAAATCACTTTCTCTCATAGTGCTGCGAAGTAAAGAGAAGATCGAGACAAACTGCTATAAGTTCAAAACAAAACATGGATCTTTCGTCACTCTGCAAAGTCAGTGGTTTAGTTTTGTTAATCCCTGGACCAAAGAAGTAGAATACATAGTGTCAACTAACACAGTTATATCGTAAGTAGAAGCTTTAAACTTTTTTTTGCATCTCCTGCATATCTATCGGAAAGCATTATACAAAGGCTTTACCTCTTTCTCATCCCATGTCAAGGCATGATCTCAGTCGAACCAGTCGGTCGGGAAACAAGTCTGAGCTGTCGAGCAACTCCAAGACACATGAAGGTTAGTTCATTCTTTAAAGATATATAACATGTCTTTGTATGAAGTCTACTCCATACTGTATCATCACATCACTGATGCACTGTGATACTTCAGAATGCAGATATTCAGTTTCCTGTCACTCTTTTTCTGTTTGAAGACGGAAAGAAGTCCTTTCCAGTCATACCAGGCGTCTCCACTGCACCTGGAGCCATGATTTATGCTGGAAGCATAGGGACCCAGATTGCAAATGAGCTCCTGGATTTTAACAGGTCTGCCCACACAGCAGAAAACGTCCATTTTATGTTTGTAACAGAGACCTGTGTGTGTGATGGATAGTGTGTTTTTTCTTCTTAATGCAGCATTGTTTTCTATGGTACTGTATCTTTGATTAACAGTTGTTTTTAGATGTGATCTTAAATCTATTTCTGTGTCTCTTCAGGATGAACTCATCCCCCTCTAGTGGTAATACCAGCCCGTTCAGTTTACCACCAGATAAATGTGCACAAACTCACAATCAAAACAGCAACAATGTAAGTATTAATGTTTGCATCTTGACTTCTATCATAAGTGCATCTGTTCAAGTCACTTAGTTTAAGGGTGTGTGGAGGTTTTCACGTCACCAAAGGCCTTAGTGCCTATGCCCCGTGCTTGATGAAGAAAGTATCCAACGCCAGCTGACTTTTTACAATTAACTTATGTCTGTCAGTCCAAATGTCACTCAATCAGCTGTAACACTTAGTGCTCATTGAATTAGCAGCATAGTGCACTTTTGGTTTGCATTAACCCCAAAATGTTCACATTCAAAGTGCCATCATGTGGCCATCAGCTGTAACTGCAATAATTAACTTGTGTATACCAAGCGGCAACCTCCAGTCTAAAAATGTAAGTCCAATGCGGAAGTGCTAAAAACTGCAGTTCATAGAAGATCCGCTTGAGACTGGCTCCGGAAGTACCGGAAGCCACATACACACCAATTCAAAAAAGCTGATCTTTACAGCAGAAATAAACATGTTTACAGCCTGGTACAAAAGACCAGTGTAGTCTGGATAGCTCATTTCTCTATTGGCATACACTGTAGGGGGGTGAATTTTTTTCTAACACGGCAGTTTCAAAGATCTTGAGATTACGAGTCTTCTAATGAGAGGCACAGCTGACTTGATTGACAGGCGGGAACACTGTAGATGTTGGCTCGGAGGCTCAAAGCCCAACTCTTTATGTCACACTGCGCTCAACAGCAGCAATATGGCTGCCGACGACGATTGGCCTCAAAACAGCACTTCAGAAACAGATGGGTAACGTCACGGATACGACGTCTATATTTTATACAGTCTATGGTGTGCACACATACAATGTGAGTCAGTTCACACAACAACCAGTAAGCAAGGTAAACAGAGAAACAATGACGTTTTGAATAATGCCAGTCCCCAAAAGATGCAAACAGCAAACAGACAGTTCATTATAAAGTAGTATGTGGAGGTCATAAAGATGACTCATCTGATTTCGAGGTTTCAAACACTTTCATAGCTGTTTTCTGTCTGCATTTTCTGATGACAGGGATGATCATCTTAGATCAAATAAAAACCCTAAGTGTTTTCATTAACATCCACATTTTTTAAATACCAACCCCTTGTTTCATGCTTGACTTGTGTGCCAGCATCAAGTTTGCTTTGCCTAATTTGGTTGGTGTTGAACTTTGATGACCTTGCATTTTTCAAAGGCAGGTAATCACACATAGGTTCAATGATGATTTAAAATTGAAAACTCATCCTTACATTAATATACTTTATAGTGGTGTCATGTCATTCCCCCACTCTCTTCCAGTTTCCTACAATATCTACACATTCCTCTAGGCAAGAACACTCTGTTTTGCTGGTTCCTTTGTTGAACCATATCCCAGTCTGTTGAAGAGTATTGTGAATTTATCACAGCTGGAGTAGTTAGAAATGATGGTTGAAAGGCATGTTTCAGCCTACACAGATTTGAGTTTCTACTCCTTCTTTTCTACCTACCTTGCTGCATCTGAGGGTAATGATGCTCCTGTTTTGGTCTTTAGGTGCCAAATGGAGAGGTTACAGACATGGAGGTGCCAGGAAAGTCCAGCTCAGAGGATGAGCCACAGGGAGCTGCATTCTCAGGAGGAGACTCACTCATGGGTACTTTACCTGATACTCTCAAAACACAAACATTATACATAGGAGCCATATTTTCATATAACTACATGGCCTTGACTTTTTTGTTCTGTCATCCTGTTTTGCCTCAGGGGAGAATTCCCAGCTGGATTTGGACAGCGTGGTTGGACCGGGCCTTAGTAGTCTCAGCAATGACGAAGCAGCCATGGCAGTGATCATGAGCCTCCTGGAGACGGACACAAACTTGGGCGAGGCTGTTGACTTTGAGGAGATGCATTGGTCTCTATAGAACCCGCTCTCACAGTGTGAAGCACACTAACTCTCTGACCATCAGCTTCGTTGGATGACGTGTTCACCTTGAATTCTTACAAAGACGCAGCATTCCTTTTCTAAAGGACTATTTATTTATTAGTGATCTTTTCCACATAAGCTGTGTATTCTTCATGTGGCTGCTCTAACTGCAGTGGGATTGACGACAATAAGGGACACCGGCTTTTCCTCTTCAGGAGGAAGACGTGCCTCTAAAGCCTTACAGCAGTCTGCCTGTTCCTCACTGCTTTCCTTGCATCTACTGTCATCCTCTGTTCACCTAACGAGGCCTCGCTTGGTCCAAGAACTCATGAACAAAAAAGGACGAGATGTAAAAATAGCTTATTTTTCGCTCCTGCCCACATTTGAAAACAAAAGGTTGGGAGTGATGATGCAAAAAAAAAATGCACTGAAACGATTTCATGTCTTTTTTAAATGGTCGTACTTTGTTAGGTACTGTACTTTTAATTGAAATGCAAAGAAGACACCTTGACAACCTGGCCCATCTGTGACCCCTCAGGATACAAGCCGTAGGTAGCCAGCCTACCACGGCAGACCACACTTCCATAACCTCTAAACTTTGAGAGTCACCTCATAATGTGCCGCTCAGAGATTCTTAACTTGTCAGTATCTGAACATTTTCCATGGAAACAGTCCAGAAACCTCTTCTATTGTACACTGACTTGAAAATACTGTATATGTGTGGGTTTGGTATGATTACTAACTAATGCTGTTTGGGGTGTGTGTCTTAAAGGGATAGTTTGCATAGGAAGGATCTGTTCATTTTTTTGTGTTCTTTAAGACCTCTATCCCCAGTGTTGGCTGCCCTGGACTTCATCTGTTCTAATCATGTGACATGTTTAGATCGAAATGATCCACCTGGTATTTTCAGCGTGAAAGGACTCTTATAAATGTATAAGAACTACAGTAATGCAAATTAAAAACAGTGTTGTAAGAGGTGCTCAGATGGGGGTTGGCGGCAACAGCTAAGCAGGAAACCCATTTCACATCTGTGGCGATTTAATACGTGTCTGAGGTTGATCTCTGAGGTCTAATGTCAACTCAGGAAGTGATGGAAATAGAGCTCCCATCTTTAAAATACAAGAATATATTTAGCAGGATTTTGTCCCTAGTTTTAAGTTTGAAATACTCTTCTACATACGGTGTGTTGTTTAGAGTCATCTTTTCATGGGTCTGTGTACATTTATTGTCAGTTATATGATCTCTTTTTTTTAAGCCATAGCTTTAGCTGTTTTATTTTCCTGTGTACTGTTATACACTGACAGTCTTCATGTGTTTGATGGGCAAGAGTAGTTACAGGAACAGAACATAGTCGTGAAGGGATTATGCTATGCAGAACTATCATTCCATTAGTGCTACATTTTAAAGTGTGTCCCGTCTCTCCCATGTCATGTATTAAGTAAGTATACGACATGCCGCTAACTAGTTAATTGATTTTTGGTGAGGACTTGAATATTGGACTGAACTGTGTGGATCACTTAGCGATGTTACCTCATGTAGATTTTTTTATTTTACATATCTTTGATTTTATTAACAAATCATTGTTCCCCTTTATGTGATGACCTGAAATGTTAGTGAGTTATTCGTTAGCCAGATGGTGTAATGAGGACGGTGTTTGGTCAAGTTTACAATATCCAATGCATGTCAAATTATTGTCACACAGTGATTCTTTCAAAGATTGGCAGTGTTGCTCATGCCAAAATTTACCAGAATAATGTTATTTTAATGACACAGGGACAGTACTAGTGGGGGGATTAAATACTTCTGTACTGTTATTGTAGATGTCAAAATGACTCTTGTTTTAATAGAACTGTGTGTGCCTCTGACTGTGGTCCAATGTTAACTCATGATGCAGAACCCAGATAACCTCTTTAAAAGTTAGAGCATTTATTTCAGTTCTTTGTTAAAGGTATGGAAACTCATTTATGCTGAAGAATATATGTTTATATAAAAATATAACCCCTGAAACTTTGTATAAATACCATAGAACCCCAAGTGAAGTAATGTTATATCAAAAGAGTTAGAAATATGAGACAAGGAGCTAACTGTGATAAAAAGTTTTATGATATTAAAAAAAGTCTAAGTATAGTTTTAAAACTTAATAATAATGACAAGGCAGAAAAAGTCAGAATTATAACAGAAAGGGTAAATGATGTGAGATGTATATAATTATGCGAGAAGTCAAAATACTGTCATAAAAAGTCATAATCTTGATTTAAAAAATATCATGAATATGAGATTAAAAGTCATATTTATGTGACAAAAAGTCCAGATTATGGCAACGGCCAAGAGTATGAAAAAAAAAGTTCGTATTTTGAGGGGGTAAAAGGCAAAATCACAATATATAACGTCAATGTCAAGTCAAATTAAAAATTGAAACTAAAATATAAAAAAAATGTCTTGATATGACATTAAGTCAAATTTTTGAGAGAAAGGTACAACATTTTGAAATAAAAAATCCCAGATGATGTGATTTGAAGCTGTGATTATGAGGGAAAAGTACTAAGTAGAAGAAACGATCAGAAATATGAGATATAAAGAAGGAACACGTTGGGTTAAATTGTTCTGCTTAAGATTCTGAACAATTTAAACCTCAGTTAAAAATGTAATCCATGAGAGAGTTGGTTAAGAACGTTAGGAAAGCTGAAATCCAGCTATAGAAGTTGCCACATGGCGTATTCATTTCGGACTAATTTGAGACCCTGCTTGCTGACTGTTTTAAAGATTGAAGTTGAAACTAGTCAGTGAAAATGTTCGAACAAATGTATGATTGATGGACCCTCTATGCCAGGCTGTTGTTCACTTTGGATTGTTTAGGATATCCCAAGAGTTCTTGTTTTAATGATGGAAATGGTTGTGATGAATCATGAAGAATACTGTCTTTTTCTCTAATGCTTGAATTATGGGGAGCCGGTGGACAGAGCAGCGAACTCACAAGTCCGAAGTGCCTTTGGACATGTCTGCTCGGACACACACAACAAACCTGTGTGACGCACTGAGACCGCCTCCCCACTGGCAACTCCACAGACTGAAAGGAGGGCTAAAATGTATCAAAGGATTCACTTGACACAACATGGCATACTGTGCACATCATAAATGAAGCAGAAGCTTTTCCACAGATGATCCATGTTGGCCTCTGCACTTATTACTTAACCAAACGGGCAGAGCAATGGAGCTGTGTCATCGGCACTGGGTAGTCCTCAAGTTGAGGGCACCCTTTATGGTTTTTTTATGTTCCCATTTTTTTAGTTCAGCCGTTGCACTGTTGTAGTCTTTTTGTGCTTGTGTCTCCATTTGATATACAACAAGTAGATTTTATCAGCAAGGGAACACTGTTATGATTTCGTGCCCCTGCTTTGTGTTGACTTGCATGCCACTTTTATATCAGTTATTGCTGAAATTTGTTGCATCAGGAAGTTTTGACAGAGTGGTGTGTGAGCTTGTGCACGGACGCAGGTGGAAAGACCTTAACCTTTGGGCTCATGTTGGACTGATGGGAGCCTGTTACTGCCTCCATGGTACCACTTCCTGCCACTGCACAGGTTGATTTTTTGATGATTTTACAGCTCCTGAAGAAATACTGTATCTGTCTATTGCGTTATTGCTGCTACTATCAGCATGTCTGGGCTGTCTTCCCAGGTTGTCATGTTAATAAATATTAGTTTACTAAACAAAACTTGGACCTAGCTTTTTTTTAATATCCAAATAGCATCAAACAGAAGCAGAGTCATTTCTGAATGATGCACTTTACTGTCCTCAGACAGACTGAGAGGCAGCAGTCTGCTTTCTGTGTAATTACATTCACCTTACAGACCTTTTTGTGTCCCCCCCTCTCTCTCCAAGGAGATTAGCCACAAGTAATTTGTCAAAAGTGATAAGGTAGTGGTTGGTGCAATTAAGAAAGCATGACATAAGCTGGGATTTGGTGTGTATATAAAGTCAGCAGTAAATGCAGGGCTGCTGTATCTTTACAGAATGGGTCAAGCTGCTACCTTACCCTGTAGGAAAGGGGAGTATGTAACAGAGCTGTACGAGTGGTTCAGGTAGGATTTACATTTTTTATCCCAATTATTTAGAAAATCTGTATTTTTTTTTAATATTTCAATTTTACTGTGTATTCATGTGTGTAATATATAAATCTCAGTGGGGAGTTGATGGAAACAAATATAGAAATGGCATTTTCAAATTGCATTTTGTTGTGAAGCAGCATTATATAAGTGCACTAGATTTCTTTGTGTTACAGTAAGTAGAATATGTCATTACAAGCAAAGGATATTATTGACCATTTGATTCTCAACTTCTCATTGTACTCAATCTATTTTGATGTCTTAACAGAGGGACAAACAACAAATGTTTTTCCATTGAATTTCCATGTTGACACATTTCTGATAAGCTCCACTTGGCCACGTTTTAGTGAAGTGATTCAGAATCATTGGGCCTAATTATCTTAGCGCCTGTATCACAGGGTGTAAACAAGCTTTCAAACACATGTAATCTCCACAGGCTGCAGATGGGGTTGACCTTAATTCCCCTCATTCTAAATTTAAAGTACATGTATCTCTTGCTGTAAATCTGAGCCTTCATTCAAACCTCCTCTGGGCTCTCCTGTCTGTTGAAACAAGCAAAAAAAACTGACACTAAAATAAAATCTCTTCTTTGTTTTTGTTTCTGTGATAGAACATTTATCGTTGAATGTCCAAGCGGGCTGATCACACTTCACGAGTTTCAACGGCATTTCTGCAATGGCACAGTGGGCAGTGAGTCAGCTGAGTATGCAGAACAGTTATTTCGCACGTTGGACAGTAACAGGGTAAGAAAAAGACTGAAGAATATAAACGCTGAATACATGATGAGTCTGGAGGATTGTCTGTTCCATCAGTATACCATAGAAGTCAGTAATTCCCTCCTAGCTGTCAGCAAAGTGTTGATGAGGATGCTCTCCTTCAGGACGGGGTGGTTGACTTCAGAGAGTATGTCATGGCCATAAGCATGCTAATCGAAGGTTCAGCTGTAGAAAAGCTGCAGTGGTCATTCAAGCTCTATGACAAAGATGGGGACGGTTCCATTACAAGGGAGGAGATGCTGAACATCATGCAGGTGTGTGTTTGCTTTTACTCTCCAAATACTAAAATCAGGACCTCAGTTCATCAGTTCACTTCTGATATGATCCCACTGAAGCCTACCATTCAGCCCAACTGATGTGTGTGTGTGTGTTTCTTTTTCTCCACAGACTGTTTATAAGATGAGTGTCACAGCGGCTCTAACTGAACCCAACCCACTGACGGCTGAAGAATGTACCAACAGGATATTTGTGCGATTAGATAAAGACAATAACGGTGAGCGGATGAAATCACGACACACTCTTATTTTTTATGTCAAAATCACTCTTGTATGAACAGAGCCCCATGCATGTCTATTTTTGACTGTGGTTCAGAGAGGAAACATGAAGAAAACTCTGAATAAAGTGCGCAGATTACTTTTTTAAAAATAGAGCATTTACGTCAGCTCCGTGGCAAAAAAAAAAGTGGCTTCAAAAAATTTAAATATAAAGTCAGAGTTATGAGATTAAACTATTAATCAGTATAATCAATAAAAATATCAAAATGATGGGTTTAAAACCATATGCATTTACACACACACACACACACACATATATATATATATATATATATATATATATATATATATATAATTTTTCTGTATATTTTCAGGTTTTTAGGTTTTCTTTTTTTTAGTAATGGTGCACACACTAATCGTATGGTCCTTTAAAATGTTCATGATTAAAGGTTGAAATTGTGTCATAAAAGTTAAAATGAGCTTGTAAGTCATAATTAAGAAAGTGGTCCAAATTATGAAATAACAATTGGTAACTATCAGACAGTACTTAATAAGATATTCAGTCGAATTTAGGACATCAAGTCAGAATTGTGATAGTGAAATTTCATGTTTATCTCATCAGCATGAACTACTGTATCATTATTTTTGACATTTTGATTGATTATGTATTTAGACTTCCTATCTTAAAATTCTGAATATTATTTTATCATTTTGACTTTTTACATCATAATTATGATTTACTGATTCATTCTACTTATTTTTCTCATCATTTAAAAAAATATATCATTTTGCAATAAAGATTTTCTATTTCGTCACAATGACTAAATATTTGGGGGGTATTTTTTCCCCTCCAGTCAAAGTCTTTGCTTAATTGATTTTTTTAATTGCTGGAATTGGTGGAAATAGGCTCCCATACACCGGCTTCTTTTGATGAACTTGTGCAAAGTTCTCCCTTAAAGAAAAAAATACAAGATTAATTTCAAATGTGCAAAAACACATTTAATTGAAAGTGGAATGTGTAGAGCTCGTTTTTGTACATGTAAAACATATTATTGACATGGGGAACATGCTGTAGGGACATTGTATTGGTATGGTGTAAAGCCCATACAAATTACAATTTGTCATATGTTTTGCAACATATGTTCCTGTCTTGCAAACTAAGACATGGAAAAACGTGAGATCATATGATGTTCTGTCAGAGAAATAAAATAAAACTGAACCAGAGATAAAAAAAAGAACACATTACCCTATATAAAAATATATTATGTTGAACGCATTTGTCAGGGTTTGCTGAAGTGTCTTGGGGGCTTCAGAGTGAGGTTTGCTTTTTGTTTCTGTTATCTAGGACATAACTTAAAAGGCAGAATGATTGGCTGTAGTTAGCACATTATTAAACCTTTAAACTCTTGCAGACTAATATCAACTCTTACAGATCCAGATTGAAAGAGGAAACATAACTGAACAACCCTGACACAGTCTGTCCTCAGTTCTTTGTCTTTAATCATTGTTCTTGTTGTGTCTGTAGCCATCATCAGTCTGGACGAGTTCATAGAGGGAGCACTAGATGATGATTGGATCAGGGACATGCTGGAATGTGACCCCAGCACTGTGAAGGTGGAGAGGCCCCTGAGGAGGGACACTGCTCTTGGGACCCATGGTTGACCTGAAGTGGGGTATTCTTTTCACTGGGAGCCAAGGAATGAACCAATCGATGTTTGGCTTGAAATTTCCAGGAATGGTTGCAACAGCACAGCTTCCATTCGCTGAGACGAATTATATCACGGCCTGTTGAGTGACTTTGAAGTCGACACCGAGAGCACTGAAAAATGAATTACTAGTCTCAGTGATTTGCCTTAATGTAATGAGGAACTCATTATGTGATATTCTATTCTGTTTTATTGGTACTCTAATACCATCATTTGATATAACTTTGATAATTTCTATTTTTGCCTGACTGAATCTCCTCACAGAATAACTCTTGATTAAATGACTAATGATTAATTATTGAGTCAGAGACTTGTCTCATCCTGTCAGGATTCTATTTTGCATAACAACCCCCTCACTATATATTATCCCTTACTTTTCTCCACACTGCAGGTACTATAAATCAATATCAATAAAGAATATCTTATCTTACCTTATCTTATCTTATCTTATCTTACCTTACCTTATCTTATCTTATCTTATCTTACCTTACCTTACCTTACCTTACCTTATCTTATCTTATCTTATCTTATCTTACCTTACCTTACCTTACCTTACCTTACCTTATCTTATCTTATCTTACCTTACCTTACCTTACCTTACCTTATCTTATCTTATCTTATCTTATCTTATCTTACCTTACCTTACCTTACCTTACCTTACCTTACCTTACCTTATCTTATCTTATCTTATCTTACCTTACCTTACCTTACCTTACCTTATCTTACCTTACCTTACCTTACCTTACCTTATCTTATATTATCTTATCTTATTTTATGTCTGTGTTCAAACTCTGCCAGTCAATCATTTGTCTTGAAGCATTGGTGCATTTTTATATCAAACATAACATTTAAACATAACAACATAAATTTCCCCATTATTTTCAAATAAAACACAGGGATATATTAGCATGACCATAGACATACATGGAATTAACTGTAGAGTATAGTTGTCTAATTTTAAATGTATGTTTGCAAAAATATGTTATTAAAAAAAATGAAGATATAAAAAGCAGACCAGACAATGCAGATAATATGTGTGATTGTATTCTAACTCAAGGTTATCAGTACATTAAAAACAGACACAGGGATTGATTGAAAGTCTACATGTTTGTATTTAAACCTGTGATACCAGATAAATTCCTCTTAATGGTGGCAGAAGGTAACAACTTTATTGTGATGCCTCTACACAATGAATGCAGTGACGGAGCCAGACAGTTTTGACTTGGGTGGCCAACTGGGGCACTGACTGTTAAAGGGGTGGCCAGGCGTGGTAAACATAAGGGGCTTACCCCAAACCTAGGAGGGTTACTTCCAATAATCAAATCTACTTTAAATTCTTTTATAAAATAATTTTAAAAATATTACATTTTTTGGATTTCTCACGTTAACATTATAAATGTAACTCAAAAGATTATCAACATTTAAATCTGCTGAACTGAACTCATTACGGAGTCAAAATTAAGATGATTGTCTAAAGTCAAAGCATCAACAAAAATAATATTCAAATGCAAAGAAACGACTGTCTCTGCAGCTTGTTGAAACACAACAACACAACAGCTGATTTCAACATAAGTAATGCCTCTGACATGGCAAATAGCCAATCATGTTTAAGAATTTCAGGGTGGCTCCAGGGGTGGCCAATCAGTTTTCAGAGGAGGCCATGGCCACCCCTGGCCACCCCATGGCTCTGCCACTGGATGAATGGTCAAGTATGGGCACTTTTTTCCACCACAGTAAAAGAGTACTAATATCAAAGTAAAGCCACAAGACAGGCATAAAAAACATTACACACTTAACACACATCATCATTGATAGTGAAGCCTTTTGTGACTTTTGTAGCTCAAAGAGGCACCAGGCTTAATATCAGTCTGTTTCATAACAAGCTAATTCCACCAAGGTGCAAGACTGAACGCTTCAGACGCTCCTTTGTGCCCACCGCCATCAGACTGTTAAACAGTAACGGAGGCCACAGACTGCACCACGTTGACCACTGACGCCCCTATATATATATATATATATAGGGGCGTCAGTGGTCAACGTGGCACCTTTATATATATATATATATATAAATATATATATATATATATATATATATATATATATATATATATATATATATATATATTTAGATATATGCAATGTTACAAATGGAATTTAGATTAAATAGCAGTAATTACAGGCAGTATTAAAAATGGTTCAGTAGTGACAGGTTGACATGGTGTCATATATATATATATATATATATATATATATATATATATATATATATAATATCCTTCTTCTATCACTAACACTGAAAGACCACTTGATGTCGCCTGTGGTTTTGTAAATATGAAACCGGCGGAAACACGAGACACCTCCCATACTACTAGGAATATGGTGCGTTCAAGTATCAGCAAAAAAAGGCAACATGTAATCCGTCTTTAACTCAATAATAATAATAATAATAATAATAATAATAATAATAATAATAATAATAATAATAATAATAATACCTCTATTCTTTTTGTGAAGCACTTTTCAATACAAGTAACAAAGTGCTTCACAAAAATAATAAAAACACAATAAAAGCAGAGAAGCAATCAAAGTATACAGACAGTAAAAGCAGAGATAAAACGTTAAAGATTAAAACGAATTCACAAAATAAAAGCTTTACAATAAAAGTGTGCCTTGAGCAGTGAAATAAAATGAGGGACTGATTCTGGAAGTCTGATTTCCTCTGGCAGGCCGTTCCACAGTTATGTACGGTTAGTGCCATCAACCGTCGACCCTGTGATCAGTTCATTGTTGTGATTTATGCTCAGGTTTTATCACAGACATACTCAACAATAAAGACTTACTGCTTAATCTTACCAATTGAAAACGTAAAAGAATTGTTTTCTGAGTGTGAAACTCTTAATTCTAATCGTTCCCATGCTCCTTGAACACACCACGACTCCTGCCTCCCGGGCCAATCCAGTCTGCAGCAGGGCGGGATTTTAGCTCCAGCCATGACGTCCCAACTTTTCCAACAATCTTGTCAGTTCGACATCATGGCGTAGAAATGTGGACGAATGGTCGGGGGTAGTAGCACTGGTGGCCACGGAGAAGTTAAGAAAGTAGAACTGTTGGACTAAAACAAGAAGGCAGAAATAGAAAAGACATCTTCTCGAGGGGAGTTTCGGTAACGGAGAGTCGGTATGTATGACCTGTGATTTATGTGTTTGATTCAAGAGGATCCGACTTGTTGTCGAAACAAATGGCTATTCTGGCTCCACTGATAAGTGTTAAAATATGCACTGATTTAAAAAAGTTTTTCACCCATTGAGGAAGTTTATTATCGATCTACTAACGGCTTGGGAGACGCTTGGGGTTCCTGCATGTGGTTGTGGGCATGCCCTCGAGACAGTCCAACTTTAGTTTTATCACACTTAGTGCACATTAGTTGAGTTTTTTGTTTCTTTTCAACACAAACTCTTATATTCAGTAACTCTAGCTGCTTAAAGTTTATAAAGTTACAGCTTACCATAACCGAGATAGATTTCCTCTATAACTAAAATACGTATGTGGAAAAAGCATTAGCCTCACACTAGTGTTTCGATTTATTTAGTGACCCTATTAAGTGGTGACTTAAAGCCGAATGCATCTGTTTTTAAAGCAGCTGTAAGCTCACGCAACCTGTAACTACGACAACCATCGACGCAGTTGGCTGAAAGTCACCAGTTCACATGGTCACTTATTGAGCCGAAACACCCATATGGGATAAAAGACCCAGACGTAAGAAAGTCAGTCTAACTTTAGATTATGACTTTGCCACAGCTCCAGACTTTGTGGTAAGACAGAAAACTCCCACTGCCTGAGGCCATCTCTTTTGCCTCGACTGTTTGCTTTAGTCTTGAAGTGATGTCGACTGTTTCACATGTATGGTGCTGACAGGTGAGGTTTACTCTGATTTCGAGAAAGATGGTGGTATCTAGGGATGCACGATATTATTGGCATGTTATCGGTATTGGCTGATATTGGCTTAAAAATGACATCAATTCAATTCAATTAAATATTAACTTGTCCCCGGGGGCGGGGCAATTAAGGCACGTATGAGCAGCATTAAATACAAGAAACAGACATTTAAATTATAAGGATTGTAAAAGAGAAAATAGTTATGAAAAACAAAATTGACAGGCAACAGTATACGTATATATATGTATACTGTCGCCGTTGTTTTACGCCGATATCCGCTGATATAATTTTCCAATATGATAATGTAGGGCTGGGCGATATGGCCTAGGAATAAAATCCCAGATTTTTTTTTACAAAAAACTCAATTTACAATTGTAATCGGTTTTGTGTCTTTCCCCTGAAAATAGTAATAAAAGCAGTATAACTTTCAGCTAGATGTCTAGCTTGAAACGAAGCTACAGTACAACTTAGAGAGACTTAGTTTTCCATCTCATGAAAATAATCATTTCTTTGACTGTGACATTAAGCACCATGAACCAAAACTACTTCAAAAAAGTAAAAATAAAAGTACCTCCTGGAAATAAATGTGTCTTTTCTCGAATAAACCTCTTTGAAAATGCAGGAAGTTACGAAGAAAATCTAGATTTTCTTTTTTTTTTTAAATCGCCTCAAACAAAAAATGCGAATTCATCGATTAAATCTGAACCAGAATCAGCTTTATTGGCCAGGTATGCTTGAACACACAAGGAATTTGACTTAGGTAAACTGTGCTCTCTTTGTACAAGGCATAGGAATAAGACATACAAATAGAAATATAATACAAATAATAACATCAGCTATAAATACAAAAGAACAACAAATAGGCATGACTAATATGTACAGGCTGAAATAATATGATAGATTAGATTGATTTATCGTACAGCCCTTCGATAATGGGCTGCTGCACACATGTTGGGCTCATGTTTTAAGTTGAATTTGAATTAAGCAGCAGTCTGTAAGGTACATGTAGCTGACTAATTTAGGAACATTTACGGTCAAAGAGTAAACATTTTATTTAATTTAGATTTAATTGCTGTACAGTTGCACTTTTCACACGTTCCCTGTGAACAGAGGTCAGGTTTACTTACTATGTCAAATGTGAAATTGGCCAAATTTGCCCTGGTTGTGCATATTGTTATGATTGTCTCAGGGAGAGCATCATCCAAGTTTTAAGTAGGATGTATATTTTTGTATGAATTTTGTTTGAAAGCAATTGTCATAAATAAATATGCAGTTTTAAGTATTAAGTATTTTTCTTATTTTGCACAAGAAATTAATATTACAGAACAAATGTGATAAGAGTATCACCATAATACTGTTCGCTAACTCCAATACCGAAGATAATTGATGGTATACTGTCTGGGATTTTTTTTTTTAAAAGCCATAAAACTTGATCAGATGTTGTATTAGTCTTCAGTCGTGTTCTTCAAACTGTCTCTCTTTCCTCTCAAGTGCTTTCCAAAACAACAGGATTGTCTTAATAACAGAAACCAGATGTTTTAAAGGTAATGGCTGTTTTTCAGTTTTCTGTGTGGGACTTGATGAAGCCATTTTGTTTCAAACCCAGGTGTAATACTGTAGGTGTCTGTGTGAAAGAAGTCCTCTGAAAATTTAATTAGCGATCAGATTTTTTGGATATTTTAAGGGTCCTTCCTTTCCTTTTCTTCTGCTGGGTATCACAGCCAAACATGCAAGTCATTTCTGCAGGAGGAACCCTGAAAGATCTTCAGTAAAGGTGTGCCAGAAAATTTGTGTGGTTGTACATTTGTGGAGCTGTGCTGAAACAGCAACAATGTCAGCTGTTTGGATTTACATTTACTTACCCCTCAGTACCTGCTGTGTACTTTTTGCATACATGTCTCAGACAAATCCCTCCGATAGGTGAAGTTGCAGCTGTGAGTAATATGAAAAGAATGCATGCTGCTGTCCAACACAAATAAAGAGCATATATGATGTTTTGCATACTGCAGGATTCTGGAAGATTTTATCACATAGGACTTTCTTTCCATCTTTTGTTACGTGTGTTTACACTACATCACTCATTGCATGGATGCCTTGTGGGCTTCTTATTTTTAGTCCAAGCCGGTCCAAAGATTAGGAGAAGTCTCCTTCAGCCTGCACCCACATCTCGTCTTCATACAGGCCGGTTGTTTAGTGGTATAAAATTAGTGGTGATGTATTCTGCCTGCTGACTCCCGTTGGAAATAGCTGCAGGTTATTCCTGAGCAGCGCCCTGCAGGCTGCGGGTGAATGCCTTGACTTTGTGTCTACACCCAGTGAATCAGACACACAGCCCTCGGATTCTATCGCTGAACCTTTTGTACCCACACGCTGAAAGACAATAGCGTTATCTCTGCAGGGAAATCAAATCACAGCAGACAGTTTGCCTGTTACTTTTTGAAGACTCGGGTGTAAGACACACAGCTAATGATTAGAGCCGAGAGAGACGACGATGACGCTGAAAGAAAAGGTTGTTGACCTCTGAATGGAGCATTTCATGTTGATGTAAAGCAGGATGATGTTTGCTTGCTACAATGGCCACGGTTACATGATGTTTTTTAATTCAGAATTAAATTATTCAGAATTAAATTATTCTCCTTCGTGTTTACATGGAAATAGTCATTCTTAATTTAGGTTTACATAGAAAACACGTTTAATCGTCTTTATTCAATTCCGCTTAGAGTCTGGGGGTTGGGAAAGGTTCTGATTGGACGGGGCGGGTGTGATGTATGTGCATCTACCGGAAGAAAACAGACTCCAGTTCCTGCTTCTTTTATTTTCGGTTAAAACTTGGAAGACCACACACCTTCCACCACCGTTATGGGGAATGTAAGATCTATCTACGATAAGGTGGACGAGCTAACCCAGCACCAGAGTAGCATCATGCTAACAGAGCTAACACCGGACAAGAACGCCACACTGGAAGGATTTCACCTGCTGTGGGCGGACAGGATACAGGAGAGCAAAACTGAACTAACTGGGGAAGAAGTCCACCTCAGTCCTGGACCCTGTGGAGGTGGTGGCTGACAGGAGATTTATGGCCAAGCTGTTGTCTTTGATGAACATTTTTTTTCGATATATATTCTTTTACTGTACACCTTCTTGTTTGCTGCTGTAACTCCATGAATTTCCCTGTTGTGAGACGAATAAAGGAGTATCTTATCTTATCTTACAAGTGACAAGTCCCTCGATTAACTTGGATGCTACAGCTTTAAAAAGGTCCACATTTTTATGCTTCCGTCCATCAACTCTTTTCATGATATCTATTTCTTCTAAGGCTCCTATTAAATAATTAGTCTCGGCTCGAGTCCAACGCTTGCTTCGGGTGGTCATCCTGGAATATGTGCCCGCCAGCGCGGAATATGTGCGTCATCCATAGACTGTAAAAAATATGGACGTAGTATCCGTGACGTCACCCATCTGTTTCTGAAGAGCTGTTTTGAGACCAATCGGCTGCGGCAGCCATATTGCTTCTGTCGAGCCAGTGTGATGTAAAGAGGCGGGCTTTGAGCCTCCTAGCCAACAGCTGCAGTGTTCCCACAGGCAGCTGTGCCTCTCATTGGAAGACTGGTAATCTCAATATCTTCGAAATTGCAGAATTAGAAAAAAATTCACCCCCCTCACAGTGAGAGGACATCGAGAAATTAGCTATTCAGACTACACTCATCTTTTGTACCAGGCTGTAAACATGTTTATTTCGGCTGTAAAGATCGTCTTTTCCCCATTCATGTGTATGTGACTTCCGGTACTTCCGGAGCCAGCCTCAAGCGGATCCTCGATGAACTGCAGCTTTTAACACTTCTGCATTGACTCATATTTTTAGACCGGAGGTTGCCGCTTGGCGTCATCGCCACAGGACAAGGAAACGAGCATGCTCAGAACGACCAGAATTAATTTAAAGTGGAATAAACATATACATGATCGAGGAATTATTCAATTCGGATTTAAAATCAGAATAAACCAGACACTTACTTTGGATTTAAGTTTAATTCGGAATGGTCATTTTCATTCAGAATTAAGGCGTTTTTCGACCGCAGGAACTTTACCCCAGAACTACGTGGGTTTCGACCGGAGGAATCAGGGTCTAAATTTAGTTCAGGGGTAGATAATCTCCCCCCCGAAAAGCCCCTGCTTGGGGGGTTGTACTTTTCAAAGGTACCAGGACTTTCAGTTGACTGTTATGGTGTTTGTGGAGTTTACACAGTTGTTGAAACACAGAAGGAGTTCCTGGGAATGCATACCAGTTTAGTTTTTTATTAAGATTTCAAAATATGATTTAATATAATTTTTTTTCTCCACACGTCATAGGCCTGATTTGCACAATCTACCTGGGCTTTCAGCCCGTGGTTGAAACGCAGACAACAATGGGGGCACAGGAAAGTAGTTCTGGGGGCTAAAAGACCCTGGAAATCTTGGTCGAAATGCACCTTTAGGTGTTTACAAGGTCATTTTTAATCTTTTTAAAGAGGATTTAATTTTTATTCTGAATTAAAGAGGAAATAAAAAGTCTCATGTAAACATTGCCAATGAGACTTTTCTCATGGAAACACTGTGAAGGTAGAAACTGAGTCAAGGCCTGCATGACTCAAAACATGGAAAGTGTCATTATGTGGCGAGACTTGGATCCATTGCTTTAAGTCCACAGACATCGACACAGATTTGGACAGAGAACAAGCAAAGCAAACTCCTGTATGATTTATGCCTGCATTGTAAATTCCTCTCTCCCTGGGCCTTTTCACCACCAGTGCATCATGTCTCAACACAAGCTGTAAAAGTCACTTGCATGGCTGCTGTAAACACTTTCTCCCCCAGAGACAAGTGGCCTCAGGCTTCTATCGTTTTTTTTCCTGCTTCCTGTGTGTAAAAGAGCATGGGGGAATTACAACATCTACTTTATCATAAACCCAGGAATACTTCAGCTTGCTCTCTTGGTCCAGTGAGAGTAGGGTTTGATGCTTCTTCTTGCCTGGAGGATTTGAAAAGCCATTATAGTCGTCCACTCTCCCCCCTCTTGTATCCATTATCCTCCGCCTGTCTCCGTGAATTATATGGCTGTTTTCACCGAAGGGCAGGATCGCTTTTTGAATGCTTTTGATTTCATTTTGTTGCGAGGTTTTTGTGCGTCTGAGAGGAGTCCGCAGGCAGGTGTTGTTGTAAATGCCATGTGCACTGTAGCGTTGCCTTGCAGATTTTTCTTTGTCTTCTCATGCCTCTCAGTCAAAATACACCCCGACCACGAACAATCACCCTCTGTGTGTCTTATGGTCGGTGTGAGTGGTGCGTATAGACGAGCAGACAGAGAGACTTTTGTTTTTTAGAGTGATGATGCTGGTTGGGTTTTTTTGAGATGTCTCTTTTGATAACAAGCTCCCTCAGATTGAATGTAGACCTCAGGCTCAGTACAGGTACAGATATTGTCTCCATGATAGGAGTTAAAATCCTCAAGAAATAAAAACTCTGAGAGGTTAAACAAGCTGTGGTTTGATAGAAAATGTCACAAGCTACTCTTACATGAGGATTTCATGATCTTTGTCATACCAGTAGTCACTGATTATTGAGGGTTTGGGAGTCTCTGAAATCCTTCTATTTTTAGAAATAATAAAATCATGTATTAATGACGATGAGAATCATTACCTGCATCTGTGAATCTAATGGATCCCTCGCCTTTGCTTAGTTAAGACAACAAAACCCAAGTCACTGTCTGCTTTCCAGACTCCCCCCTGTGTTTACATATGACTGACATACCATTGAGGCATCCCAGGACTTGTGGACAAAGCCCACTTCTCTGTAATTAGGCATTCTTTGTCCTCAGATCTTCCTGGACTCGTATGTCCTCTGAATCCAGGATTAAGCCGTGGATGTGCTCTCACAGGGTCTTTACACTTGATTGGCACTGACTGACACGTGGACAGTGCGTCCCTGAGCAGCATGCCTGGTCTTGGCTGGGTGTGTTTGAAGTGCGTTTGCTGAAAGCCATGTGTTAACCTTCCCCATGTTTGTCTTTCTGCTGTGAGAGAAGAGCTGACTCAGGTTTGGAGAGGGGAATGCCCTGCAGGCCTTCAGTCCAGTGTGAGTCATCATGATCCAAGCTCTGTCTGTGTTATCTTCTGTTAAAGACTGGAGTCTGTTGTGCATTGTGGTGTCTGTTGTAGGTAAAGTTTGGTAGTTTTGTTGTTTGCACTTTGATTCTTTTTTCCAGTTGGTGCCCTGCAGCATAGATACATTTGTCTGAGATGTAACGGACGTAAAGATTTCTACTAAATCAACTTTTTCTTGTAATTAAAATAAGTCATATAAGTCTGGAAAATAGTGAGCTATTACATATTTAGCGAGTCTTATCAATCTACAATTGTTGTTTCATTTAGCATAAAGGCTTGCTTTGGTTCTTATTCTCCTTTTTTATTCTGGTCTAATGTTTAGGGATGCACCGAAAATGGCTGAAAAGTGCATTTTCGGTTTTCGGCCGAAAGACTTTTATCACCGAAACAACACGGCCGAAACAGAATGTTGTGATGACGCAAGCAAAAACCGCGTCCAGTACGCGCTTGTCTGGATAAGGGCCAACATATCTGCCTCCATTATTCCTTTAATCGCAGCACTAAAGCTTCTTCTAAGCAAAGAGGTTGAGACGGACCACTGAGTGAAAACAATGAAAAGTACACTCTTAGAGTCTGTCAGCACACGATTCACTGAGATCTATTCGGATCCTTTGCACTTCATCGCGACTGTATCCGCGTTATAAAGATCATTATAAAGATAAAGATCATTACCTGGATGTGGTAATAAAGCAACGCGCACGAGAAATGATCCAGGCCGCGATGAATGCATCCTCACAGCGCAGGAGAAGGAGAACGTCTCTCTGAACCAGATGAGGGGCATGCACCCTGGTTGTCTGATATGTTCAATGAGATCCTTGATTTTAGTGAGGTTAGTACACAGTCAGAGCTATAAATGCAGTGGTAGGGGAGACCGGGGACAGTAGTAACATTTGTGACATTTCTGTCTATAACTTTGAGCTCTTTTAACCCTGTGTGTTCAAACTGCTATACAAACTAGCTTCAAGTGTCTAGAAAAAGCCTGTGCAACACAAACAGAAAATGCATGGCTTAATCACAAATCCAAGGAGTGAACTGTTACAACTGTCCCCGGTCTCCCTACTAATAATTGGCATAATACTTGATTTCGGTTTTCGGTTTTCGGCCTTGGTTTCTTCATTTTCGGTTTCGGCCAAGAATTTTAATTTCGGTACATCCCTAGTTCTTATTCTCCTTTTTTATTCTGGTCTAATGTTATATGTCCATCCAGTATGATGCCACAGATCTGGTACTTCAAGATGAATCGCTTTTCAGAGGATATGTGCATTTTTGTTTAACTCCCTCTGAATAATGATTAAAATTAATCTTTGAATCATTCAATCAATCGTTTAATAACTTCTAGCTCTGACCTGAAGATGATAGCGTTGGTTGTTGGGGCTTGCACCAAATTAAATGTGGTTGCCATCTGGAGAAGAGGGTCTGTAGACCTCAGTTACACATTTTATTGTTTTCAAGGCTGACAAATAAAAAATTGTAAATATTAATCATCTCACAAAAAGCAATAAATTATCCCAGATGAACCGCACATACTAGTGTTGTAGTCAAGACCACATTATCGAGACCAAGACATGTCTGAGACCAGAGTGCCCCGAGACCAAGACAAGACCAAGACATTTAGGGATCGAGACCGAGTCAAGAGCAAGACCAAGGCAGGGCAAGACTGAGACAAGACCATATATATAAATGAAAAATCATCATGAGAGTGAACAAAATAAAAGACTTCTGTTTATTTTATTTAAGTTTGCTTTGAATACAATTGACAAGGTTTGGTTTTGTCTTTGTTGCCTTTCTTTTGACTCCTGAAGTTTCGTTTTTTCTCTTATCACAGTAATGACATGGACAGAGTACATCAGTGTTGGTCTCGACCGGTCTTGATATTAAATACGGAGTCCGACCAGTCCTAGACCGAGACAAGACCGAGTGAAAATGTCTTGGGCACTACAACACTAGCACATACATCACTGATCACACATCCCTCCACAGCTGCTTTGTTAATATATGAACAACACGATGTAGTGGCTTTCATTTCTAATATTTTACTAACGACAGCTCTCCACAATCTATGAAGTGTATGTCTCCCTTTGACCTCTACTCTCTCCTTCCATACGGGCTGAGGGGGTCTACTTTCCCCTGTGGCTGTTTTTAAGTTTTTTAAAAGTTCTGTTGTCATTCAGAACCACAACAAACCTCCTTCACACACGTCTCATGTGTGAGCTTTGAGAATTGGTTTGGTTTCACATTCTGCTGATGAGGAGGAAGAGAGACAACAAGGGGGGGGGGGGTGAGCAGCTGTTTACAGAGAGCAGACTAAGGAGTGTGTGGTGGGGGCAAAGTGATCACACTGAAGTAGGAAATGTCCTCTTAGAATTTGATCATCTACATGGCCTGATTGATATCATTGATAGTTATTCAGACCCATTGGATTCTGTTCTCTGCTCTCCTCTTTTTTCTAAATGTCATGATGTTTGTCAGCTTTTCTCATTTGTGTCTGGAGGTGGGACATGCAGTCTGACTGTAGGCAGCCTAAGAGTCGTATTTTCCCCCTCACTCAGGGTTTTATTGGTGTAAACACCTCTCAGCTAACTGTGGAGCTGACTAATGCCATGCTGCTTCCCCTCATCCCCCCCTCATCCCCCCCTCATCCCCCCCTCAGCCCTCTATGCATTGTGACCTTCATCATGTTTTAGAGCGCTTTTTTTTATTTTACACATAATGGAAAGTGTGACCACAGGAATCCTCAAATAACAGTGTGAGGTCTGTGGGTGTTTTCCATAAAGTTTGAAAATGGTGCCGCGTCCCAGTGTCGGCCACTCCCAGGATGTGAGACAGCCGATTTAAGGAAGGGGTGTGTGTGTGTGTGTGTGTGTGTGTGTGTGTGTGTGTGTGTGTGTGTGTGTGTGTGTGTGTGTGTGTGTGTGTGTGTGTGTGTGTGTGTGTGTGTGTGTGTGTGTGTGTGTGTGTGTGTGTGTGTGTGTGTGTGTGTGTGTGTGTGTGTGTGTGTGTGTGTGTGTGTGTGCGAGGTACTGTGCGCAACGTGTCTTAGATGAGTGCCTGTGCTTGCATGTTTAAGCATGCATGAATATACAGCAGAGCCTTCTGATGGAATGGTTGAAGATAAAGGCTCTGTTGTGCTGATCTGGCACTTGTACAACACTGGCACACTAAGATGAATCTTCACTGGACACTCGGCTCCAAACAGAGTGTGCACTGTACTGGTGGCTGGATCTGCCACTGTGAAAATATTTGAGGTAGTGGCCTGATTGATGCTCTGAAATGCATAATTCAATAGTCTAGCATAAAGCTGATGAAGGAGAAACTCATCAGGGCAAGTCACTTGTTGGTTTAACCTCAGAACCCTGGTTGTCATTTTTATGTGTAGGGTGCTTTTGTCACTCACCACTCAGCTCACCAAATCACAGTCACACATGCTATTTGACGAAGCCTCTTTTAGCTATCGGGGGCTTGTTGAGGATGTGCTGCAGTTATGGCTGACTTCCTGGGTGGAAACCTCCTTGGTAATCACATGCCTTACTAAAACATTACTGCGCTCTTTTAGCACAGAAAGCCAAACACCACAGTTCCCGCTGGCTTTGTCCTGCAGTGTTGAACTCACATCAGGCACACAGAGCAGCTTTTAAGTTCTTCATCCTGCTGGGTTAGCAGCCATAATAATCAGGATTGTTTCCATTGTTTGTCATTGTTTTTATTTTTTTGCTGCTTGGTAGGCACAGACATTTTTTTTAAGTGTTGTTTTAAAATAAAATGGTATTTGAATCCACTGCAGCTCATGACCTTGACATGTTCAGTTAAAAATTCAGCTTCAGAGAGTTGTTTTCTTCTATATTTAAATGTTTTATTTCTCTTTCCAGTTTTTATTAGAGACTGAAGATGATGTCCGATGCCAGCGACATGTTGGCAGCTGCACTGGAGCAAATGGACGGCATCATAGCAGGTAAAATTCTCCTCTTTTCGTTACTTGACAAAGTTCAAAGATAAAGTGATTCTTTTTTCACCCACATACAGAAACAAAGTCTCTCACAATAACTCTTCCAGGATAAGTCTTGTTATGTGTGGTCACTAGGGGTGTAACGACTCGATTCGTATCATGATTCCTGGTTGCCGATACAAATAAAGGACGATATTGGTTCATTTAGAACGATCCGATCCGAAACGATTCAATGACTTGAAATTGATTCAGTAACTTTTTAGCCAAAATTCAACCAGTGACTGTGAAATAAATACCTTGATACTGGACAGTCCTAGATTCCTGTTGTTGCCGTGATGTTTTTCCCCCGAGCCGAGTTTTGGCCTCGTCTCTGACTAAACATGCTGGCGAGGCCTGAGGCTTCTCCAGAGCTGATGTTACCTTGATGAACGCTGCAAGAGGCGCCTGGACGGTCAGCGTTGTGTGAAATCCCATGGCGCCTTCGTAGGTGGTTGGATAGATTTGTGGTGTTGCTGTGGTACTTAACTTGACCTTTACATATCCTACAAACAGCGAGAGACTTATTTAGAACATCTCCGTCTTTGCAAAAGCCAAAGTGTTTCCACACGTTGGACCGAAATGGTGGCTTGATCATTTCTGGCTCGCCGACTTGTTGTCTGACGTCACAGACCGGCACCTAAATTGAGTACAATTTAATGTCTTCATCATTAAAAGTGCAAAAAACCACATCCATATAAAGTCTGCCGAGCTTAAATCCAATGCGTTATTTCCTAGTATCGATACAATCGATTTATTACCTTTTAAAATGATGTTAGATCGATATGTGTTGTCCGGAAGGCCAACTTGCCGAGCACAGATCGATGTAGTCAGATCATAGGAATATAAATTGACACATCGATGTAGTAGATGAATCGTTACACACCTAGTTGTGACAGAGCTGACATCCAAAGCTGCGTTCACATGTGCACAAAACTCCTGAGGACTTCCCAGAATTTCCTGCGTGAGCTGCATGTGTGAACACAGTCAGCCACAGCCTGACTTTGTCCGGTGTTTCCTGCCAGACCCTCGTAGAGTTCCCTTGATAAGTTGGGATGAGCTGATGTGAGAATGCAGAGTATTTGGGAAGTATTTGTCAGATGGATAGATAATGTTTAGACCATGCAACCAGTGCAAACCTGCACATCTTACACGCAGCATTGGTAGAAATGCAAAATCTACCATCATCAAAGCTACGGTCACCGTGGTTTTGTCGGCCATCGTTACATGTTTTGTTAAATTTGTGTAAACACTATTTGACATTGTTCTAGCTGTAGTGTTATAAAGGACTTGAAATGCATCAGAGGCCAAATTAGTGCCAGAACAGGTTTTCTCCAAATATCATGATTGACACTTTTCACTTTAATTCAGCACTGATGCATTTTACCCACCTTTTTGTACAATATGAAGTGAAGCAGAAGTCATAATCTGTTGTTCTTTGAAAGACCCTACTTATTTTAATCACCATAACAAGCCATACTAAGAACATGTCCCTTTGTTGTATCCCTTTTCTAGTGCACTCTGTAGTTTTATTGCGTCTTTATTTGGGCTCCAGCTCCTTTTAATGTGTTCCTCTCTTTTCTGTTTTCTTTCTTTCTCTCAGGCTCCAAGGCCCTGGACTACTCTAATGGGCTATTCGACTGCCAGTCACCCACCTCTCCTTTCATGGGCAGTTTGCGGGCTCTTCACCTTTTGGAGGACCTGAGGAGTGTCCTGGAGTTGATGGACACGGAGGAGAGGGAAAGTTTGCGCTGCCAGATCCCTGACTCAACAGCTGACAGTCTAGTGGAGTGGCTCCACGGTCACCTGGTGAGAGCCTCACGTGACGGGACAGGCGCATGCATCCTCATGATTATCTGCGAACTAACAGTGTTTGAGACTTGAACAGATCGGGGAATGAGATAGGAAACAATGTCAACCTTTATGTGTACCAAACGGAGGTATAGATCATAAAATGAAGTTGGGTACATTGTTTCTGTGTTCACCTGAATAGTGTAGCCTCAGGTCAGATGAGCTTCACTGGCAATGCAGCATGCAGTAACTGGTTTATCTAGACATACGAGATAAGCAATAGTAGACTCATGTTGTTTTCTCTGCTGTATCTGCTGTTGACACTGAGATTCTATTATACACTTCAACATTATTAGGAAATGAAAATCTCAAAGTAAGCTGAAGGACAGAGCTCTTCCCACGTCTGCATTAGTTTATGCTGTGTTATCTTGGAAGAGGTTTAGTCTGTGGTGTTAGGACAGAATGTGCTGCGAACAAGCTTTAGCACATCTGTTTTTCTTTTGATTGTGCTCACGCTGCGTGCTGCATTAAACTCTATGAATGCAGACCAGCGTGGGCAAACTGTCCACGCACTGGTGCGAGCAGAGAGGACTGACTTGTTTGCTAAGCAAAAACATGACTGTCCTCTTCTGCTGAGCTCCCTGGGAATGCAAAATGCTGTTGTTGTCAGTGTCTCAGCGAGTGTGCTGAGAGAAACACGCCGACTTCCTGAGAACCAAAGTTGTGTTTGGGAGAATGATGGGCTGCAGGCCAGAGAAATGTCAGAGTTTTTGTGTAATGTTGTAACTCACTCTGTGTACGGCAGTCTGAATGTGAGCCTGCTCAGCCATGTAAGGGTTTGTTTGTGCAGGACAGAACACTGTATCCAGTCATGAAGCACTACATCTAAAAATTGATTATTTTACTGAAACATTAAAAGTCAAGATCAGCTTAATTAGCATTACTTCACCACTTATTGTCTACTCTAATGAAGTCGTTTCATTTGATAAAACCTTTCCCTCTTTTTGCAGTCCAACGGCCATATCTCTCTGAGTGGGGGTGACCACTACCAGGAAAGGCTATCCCGAATAGAGAGTGATAAGGAGTCTCTGGTTCTTCAGGTATCCATCCAGCAATACTTACATAATCTAACCAGTCCCTCAAAGACCCAAAGCTGTAAAACATATCAAGTCTGAATATAAAAATGATCTTTTTTTAAAAGATAAAATCGATGTGACTTCTCTGTTCCATGCAGGTGAGCGTGCTTACAGACCAGGTGGAAGCTCAGGGAGAGAAGATTCGAGACTTGGACATGTGTCTGGACGAGCACAGGGACAAACTCAATGCCACTGAGGAGATGCTGCAACAGGTGTGTGTGTGTGTGTGTGTGTCTTTGTGTCTTTGTGTGTGAACAAGTTATTGTATATAAATATGGACGGTGTGCCTCCATGTGCTCCCATTGGGAAAAGTGAAGCCAAAATAGTGCCGCATGACACATGACTCCAGAAGAGCCAAGGCATGAACAGAGGTGAGATGGCTTGTTGAGCACTGCACTGATCACACCCCCTTTTGCTAACCTGAACACATTTAACTCAAAAACTGTTGAGGATCCCTGAGGTTGTGACGGGACACAAAGTAGATTCTTCTGTTGATTTGCAGACCCTCTTTGAGTGTGTTACATGGACTTGAGTATCTTGGTTATGAGCCTCATCCCTGTTTTGATCATATTCTAGATATGGCGTTTACATGCACACAGAGAAACCTGGTTCTTCATATCCCAGTTGTAGCTGACAAAACTGCGTAACTAGCTGGAAGTCCTGGCTTACACGTGTCTCCCTGTTGCATCCAGAGCAATAATCCACTCGTGAGCCGTTGCATGTTGTAAAAACTAAAACAACTTTATTTTGATGTTCCATCAGTTTAACAAATCCAAAAATGTATCAGATGATGCAGGATTCCATGATAACAAACAAAATTTTAACAGACAAGGTAAAAAAACATGCGACTCCAAACCAGTCTAGATTCCACTGACTCCTCCCACTGTCTGTGCCACACACAAACCTATAAGATAAGATATTACTTTATTGATCCCCCGGGGGGGAAATTCCGTTGTTACAGCAACCCGGACATAAGTACAATCAAGAAGAAGTTTCTATAAGTAAAATAAAATAAGTAAAAATAAAAATAGATAAATAAGATAGAATACAATTTAGATATATACAATGTTACAATGGAATTTAGATTAAATAGCAGAAATTACAGGCAGTATTGAAAATGTTTCAGTAGTGACAGGTTGACATGTTGTGATTATGGTAGATACAGTAAATAAATATGGGTATTCAATATGACCGTAAGTTGTTATATTAAAGAGACAGTGTCTTCTCATCAATAAATAAACTATAACAGTTTGTTAAACAGCCAAATCTAATTATAATTCTTACATGCTTTACCACAACAATTTCTTAACTTAACTAATGCTAAATAAATCTATAAACAGCCATAATAACCTGAAACATTACTTTGCCTCATACACCAGTGCATGTGATAAATGCTTGTATCCCTGATTCTAATTACTGCATTTTATTTTTTACAACGCAAACCTCTGCAATTTTGAAATCTGAGAAAATGAGATCGCTGTGGATCATTTCGGGCTTATCATTATCAAATGCCAACATGTATATGGATATGACACATCCACCTCATTTCCAGGAGAAAAAAGCGGCATCAACGTGTTGACAGCTCAGACATGTCACTCAGTTGAGGCCGTGCCTCTGCAGGTAGTCAGCAGCTGATAAATCGTACACATGCCACAGTATCTTGTTTTCTTTCGGAGTTGTCTGGGCAGCACAATCAGCGTTCTCAAAACCAGGATAAGGGTGTATCCCAGTTTACATGCACAAAAACAGGACACTTAAAAAATCTGATCAAAACTTGGATACTCAAGTTTATTTAAACGCACTCATTACGTACTTTATGGAAAAGTCATTATGACTCTTGTTTTAGTGTTCTTTATGTTTTCTAAGGATTATAAAGAACCCTGCTGGAGGAGCCTGTGTTTGTCAACACCACTGTCAATCATGATGTCACAACATCAGATTACTGATTAAAACGAAGTTACTCAGAGAAATTAACATTTAAACATAAATCAGCATTATAAGAACTAATTATAATGACTGAAACAATTTTGGGAAACAAATTGATGTGCACTTAAAGCTGGGGTTTGTAGTCAGATTTAGATACACTTTTTGTCATTCTGGTCAAAATGATCTTTATGTCCCGATGGTAATCAATACATAAAAAAATCTGTTCTTAAAAAAGAGTGAAAAAAAGCTGCTATCTACAGCTGGAGTAAACCTGGGAAAACACCAACCATTCACCGTCTTTAGGGTCCAATTTATTAAACGAATCAAATCCCATCCTGTCGTTCTGCCTGCCTCCTGCACGTCCTTTTTCCCCAGCTTACACTCCGAGTCCCCGTCCCTGTCCTCTGCCTCTACTCACTGCCCCTCTCGCTCGACCTCAGGCCTGTCCCCTCTGACCCGATGAGGTGCTTTGCTCAGGACTGTAGTCCGGATCAGAGTCTTAAAAGCTCTCACCACGGGGGCTCTGACAAGCAAAATAATTAATGACATCTAGTAAGTCCTACAGAAAATGTATATGTATTGTAGTGTCTGTCCGGACGCTGTAGGGACGACGAGTCGATTCGTGAACACGTTGATCTTTATTAACCGGTCACTGTCGGCCGTGATCACGCCAACCAACAAAGCAACAATCAATGTTTGAATGAATGAAGAACTTCTCCTCTTGTCTCTCCTCTCTCCCACTCGCACACTCTTTACCTCTCCTGATGCCTTCACTGACCGTAAACACTGTAGGAATTAAGAACATCTACACTGAACTTGTTTAACAAACAGTAGAGCTGTTACAGTATTATATGTGTTATAACTTTTCTCCTGATATCGTGTCACCGGTACAACTGGATAAGGCTAGCATGACAGTTGTGAGTACTAACAGCAGCCATGTTTGTTTGTGTTTTTAACTTTCACTGTGATAATGTTTTGGTGAGGACCTGTTTTGAATCAGTCACGATCATTTGGTCATGCATGTGAGCGGGGGCGTCGTTTTGGAGGAGCTCCGAGGGGAAGGGGGGAGGGGTTAGACGGAGTCCTGAAGAAATGCTACATTCAAATTCATGCTAGTTTTCTGTGACTACCAACCCCAGCTTTAAATGTATTGATTTGATCCATGTCCCATCTGTTATAAGGTGGGCTGTACGACCTTTACTGCAGCCAGTTACCAAGGCAAGCTGTTAAGTTTTGGCTTTACTGGAGCTCACTGTTGTTCCGTCCATGGTTTTATACAATCAGTGTTGTAAATCTTTAGTATGTTCTTTTGGTTTTTAATCTGCCGATTTATTTTTTCCACAAACAACCCCAGCATGTCTTTCTAACTATCTTCCTTCATCTGTGTAGGAGCTTCTGTGCAGATCAACCCTGGAGAGCCAGAAACTAGAGCTGATATCTGAAGTGTCCAACCTGAAGATGACCCTGAATACCGTGGGGAAGGACAGACTTGACTTTGACAGATTCAGGGACAGTGAGGTATGTGAGCTTACTCTTAAGACAGGGATCCTCTTTGTCCTTTATCCCTCACCTCAGGAGACACACACACACACACACACACACACACACACACACACACACACACACACACACACACACACACACACACACACACACACACACACACACACATAAAGCCCTCACACACTAAACAAACCCTCATTTGTGTTGTCTGACACCTGCGTGGGAGAGAGTCTTCTTATTATATTGACCGACTCAGAGCAGCTGTTTTCGCACCTCAGAAAATGTCAACAATATATGTTTGTTGTGATGATACATGAAAACCTCCACTGTGCCGAGTGGATTAGGGCTTGTTTTGAATTTAATGTCATTCTTTTCCCCCTGGTTGACGGCTTTACAAACCTCAAGAACTCCACCAGTTGTTTACTAGAGCTGTGGCGATGGGGAGATTTCAGCTCCCAGATGAACCGTGCAGAAAACCTGGAAAGCTTTCAAACACGTCATGTTATTGTTGGAGCTGCCCAGTCGTCTCTCTTCCACCCCACTGCAACAAAAAGCTGCTGTCCATGTTTCGCCTCAGAGCACATAAATCACTCCTCTTCAACTAGCTGCTTCCGCTTGTTTTAACACTGCTGCTGCTTATAAGTGTTTAATCTCAAAGGAGTTCAGCTTCTTCAGACTTCTTGGAGTTCCTCTTCAGTCAGTGTTTGTGCTGGACTGTTGAATTGAATCATAGAAAGGGAGTGAGTATTTAACCCTCCTGTTATGTTGCGGGTCAAATTGACCCTTTTTAAAGTCTATTTTAGGCAATATATGCCTTCCAAACCAGCTAAATGCAGCATACAAATCTGGGCAGCATGTGACAGAAGAGGAGTCGTGTTAATTTATCAACATCACTTCATAAAAAATAAAAAAATTCAATATTTTAAATAAATAAACAAAAATCTATGTCATGTCAAACTATTGTGTTTATATTTAGGGCTTTTCAGTGTACATTAAAAAAGTTTTAACATTATTTTTAATGAAAAACGAGTGAGTTATCCTCATTGAACCATGATATGTGAGAATGAAAGAACACCAATGCACTAAATCTTGATTTAAATGGTTAGTAATGGAGTTAAAAATTCGATTTTAAAAAATGCGTATTGGGATTTTTGGGGGTTCTGACACTTTTGGATAATCGAATATGCCCTGGCTCAAATTGACCCAGGAACATTATTGCTGTTCCAGAGAAACAAACATAAGGGGAGGGTTAATTATTATTATTATTATTATTATTATTATTATTATTATTATTATAACCTTTATTTAACCAGGAAATGCTCATTGAGATTAAAAATCTCTTTTCCAAGAGAGTCCTGGCCAGGATAGGCAGCAGCACAGTTACAGAGTTATAATTTTACAATAGACATGAATAGAAATAGCAGACGCATACAACAGCTACACAACAGGTACCTCCAGACAAACAGCATGTCACATTTAAACAAAACATCTACAGACAGATGCTTCAGCTTCCAAGTCGTTTAAGGACCGCTTAAAAGCATTCAAAGATATCATCAGTAGGTTTAAGTAACAGCTTTAGAGGAGTTAGCTTGTGTTTTTGACTAGCACTCTGTGATGTGTGAACTCTGTTCTTTTCAGGATTTGATACTTGAAATAAATGAACTGCGGTACAGACTGACGGAGTTGGAGAGTGAAAAGCAACAATACGAGAAGAAACTTAAATCTACAAAGGTGAGTTACATCAGGGATGTTTTCACTATCTTTTATTAGTTCAACCCCCCCCTCCCCTGCTGAAATACATGTTACAATCTGGTTCAAAGGATTCTACTGGCTATTTAAACAAACACTGAACACAGAGTTATGACTATTTTATGTGATGTCTTTGGAACACACCTTTTCCATTGCTCCCCCTGAGCACAACAAAAGCTCCCACACTTTGCATCCGCTGTGTCAGTATTTAAATGTGCTTTCTTATTTACATATCTCAGTTCGAGTCTTGGGTTATCCACCATGATGAATGATTGACTTCTTTGATCTTTCACTCCTAGCGTCTCTATTTTTCTCTCTTCCTTGGTTTGTCTCTACTGCTAGTCGCTAATGGCCAAGCTTTCTAGCCTGAAAATCAAAATGGGCCAGTTGCAGTATGAGAAACAGAGGAAGGAGCACAAACTCTTGGCTATGAAGGTCTGCTTTTCTCAGGATGATTGTGTTGCTTGCTGTATGATTATGGTTTTGACCTCACCCTTTGGCTCCTTTTCTACTTTTATTTATTTGTGCGTGGGAAATCCTTGAACCTGGTTTGCAGAAGGTTTCCAAGTTCTGTTGTTTTTTTTAAACCTCTAAATATTGTCTCTTTTAAAAAAAAACAATGAAGTCACTTAATTTGAAGAACTCTTTTGAAAAGCAAAATGCTAAAAGTCAAGTATATAGTCAGAAATACCACTTCCTTAAGTGTGCACCAGCATTTCAAACCACAGGAATGCCATAATTTGTTTTTTTTTCTCCCTGCCAAAAGTTGGCAGTTTCTTTTTTTCTTTTTAGTGTTTTCCTCTCTTTGCACTGGTTTAATTTTTCTGATCTGCCCCTCAATAAAACCTCTTTAATCTCTCTGTTCCCTTGCCTGATTCTTACTCTGTTCCCCTAAAGCATTTAATTTGTTTGGTGTAAAGTCGTCTGTGTTTGTTATGACCTCAGCTGTGCCTCACACATGCCATTACCCTTATTCCCCTTCAGAGCAGGTGTATGCCACGTCAGCATCTGTGAACCTTTGTGTTGTGGTTTGTTTGAAGTGTGGAGTCGGGGTGCAGGAGGCGGTGTCTGTGTGGAGGAGCTATCCTCACTGTTTTTCCTCTGTTGTACAGGAGGAGCTCACATTACTGAGGAGGCAGCTGGAGGGCAAAGATGGAGATATGAGGCGACTTCAGGATGAGACAGGCTTTAAAGGCAGCGCCTCGGGCAGTGCAGATCCTACAGAGAGAGGTGGGAGAGCCGGTCAAACAATTTAGTGTTACTCCAGAGGAATATGCATGATGGTAAAATTCAGGTTCAACTGTGATAAATATCTGTGTGTTATTAAAAGAGATCTGATCAAGTCTTCATAAGTCATAATGGATAAACAACCACTTTTTTCATGACTCTTTGTCCTGTTTAGTCTCTCATCAAGACGAAACTCTTAGAAAGAGGCTGAAAGAAAAACGTAAGCGGGGTTTCTGTGCTTGTGTTTTTTTACTGCACCTAATTACCGCACCCATCCCAACCCCTGTTTGCACGTATAAGAGCATGAGCCACGTGAACTCTGCTTGTCCATTGTAACTCATTGGAGTGACCGTGGAGCATCACATCACCAATCTGTCACACATTTGTCCACTCCGAGCACTTCAGACCGAACAAAACCAAGGTCCTCCAAAAGCTGTGTAACTGTGTTTCTCATGTCCCCACCAGGAATGTCTGCTTTGTGTTCTCAACAGGAATGAGGAATGAATCTTGTTGTTTGTCATAACCATTCAGGCTGCTTGCTCATCCTTCTGCCTCATGTCATTCAGCGATAATCCTCCCCCTCTATTCCCCTCCAACTCCTCTAATCCCCCCTCCTCCTCCTCACACCAACATCCAGTGTGTGCCCTACTCACCTGTAATGTTCCCGTCATGTTCTGTGACGAAGTCTTTGTTGTCAGTTTTGTATTTACACGTTTGCCTGATATCTCACTTGTGTAGAACAGTTTCATGTTTTATTCAGTGCTCAGACTTTGTCCACATGACTCAATATCTGACTCCTTTAACTTATTTCATGTATTCCTTTGAAAATCTAAGATATTAGTATGTGTATAATGTATATTAGACATTATTACACATGTTTCTAACAAAGTTTCAAAACTTTGACCACTGACTATTGGTTTCTTTTTGGAGATCATATTAGAATCGATGGATTTTTCTCATGACAATGGGCCTCATTCACTAATAAATGCGTAGAAATGTTCTTACTCTGCGCATAAAATAAGTGCTTACGCAAAATAACCGTTGGATTCATGACACGTGCGTACCAGACAATTTTGTTCTCACCACCTTGCGTATATTAGTGAATCCGAATAATTCTAAATTGACAGGCGTGTTATAGGCAGAAATAGAGGTGATTGTTGCGGAGGTTGAGGCAAGAAAACCAGTTACTGGACTCACAAATGGAGTCATAAGCCAGGCCATATCTCATGTAAAAAAACAACAACATTTAAGCATAAACAGGATAGAGATTTAAGATAAATATATCATAAAATATGCTCACCAACTAGCCATTTGTGTCTTAGATCAGGGGTTCCCAAAGTGGGGCTTCGCAAGACACAAATTGTGGGTCGTGAGATGTCTTCTAGAATGTTTTTTTTTGTTAAGTTGTCTAAAATAGTACATTTTACTCATTACAATAAAAAAATATCGGAAAAAAATAGTATCTTATCTTGAAATAAAACCTTAAAAATAGAAAATGTGATGAGTTTTCTGCCTTTCTTTTGCCAGATGGTTATATGACAGTCATCTGGCTTTTTTCTTTTACTGAAAGTAGTTTGAATATGTCATGCATTAGTTAAAAGAGTATGTGTTTACATTTTCTGAGAAAGTTGGTCGTCATCATTTGTGCGTACTCATGGTCTGAGGAAGTTCTAAATTTGTTTGCAGTGTAAGAATAAATTCAAGTAAGAATATATTGATGAATCCCAGATTTGTGCTTCAAACGTGCTGTACACACAGTTAGTGAATGAGGCCCATTGAGGTAAAAAATGTTAATATAAAAAGCCTCAAAAAGGTCCCATGACTGCTGATGTTGAGAGTTGAATGCTCACAGAGTCTTGTGGCTGAGTGTGCTCTGAAAAGTGAAAATGTCCTACTAAAGTTAACGATGTGACACACCTGCTCACACAAGGATTTGGCGTCTGTGTTTTGAAGAACTTACAGTATGAGAAAACAAATTGTGGCTGCGATGTCTCTGGAATGACAGTCAGTAACGTTGTATGTATGAAACCCTACAGTCCAGCCCTGTGTGTTCAGACTTATTATCCCTACATGATCACTGCAGCTCTCTGTAATAGTTTTTTCTCCTCACCAGATGTGGAAGTGCAGAGAATGAAAAAGGCAGTAGAATCTTTGATGGCAGCCAATGAGGAAAAGGTACGTTCAGTGAGTTTTGATTTGTGTCTGATTCCTATCTGTATGTGAGAAGTCTCTCTCACTGTGGGTCTGTTTGTCTTTTCCTTGCAGGATCGTAAGATTGAGGAGCTGAAGCAGTCACTGCTGCGGTATAAGAAAGTTCAAGACATGGTGATGTCAGTGCAAGTGAAGAAAGGTTAAACAACTCATCCTTTATTAGATTGCTTTTGCAATATTTCAACAAGTACTGAAGTATGTCAGAGAAGGAGATTTTGAATGGTTTATCCTACTTAATCTAGTGTTAATCTCATATTGTGTATACTTTACTTCATTATTTCTCAAATGGGGTTACACGTGACCCTGTTTTCAAAGTAGTTGCTAAAAGTTGTTAAGTATCAACTCAGACCTAATCCCTTATTAATCCCTTCAAAGTTAATGTTTGTTTTCTAACTGTTACATTTGTCTCACTAAAACAAAAAAAGAGCTCAACTTAATTTCTAATGTTTGTTGTTAAGTTAGCAATGTTGCAGACACGGGGCTGCTTTTAAAGCACAAATCCCTCCATAAGCTTCAACTGGTTCAGAACTCTTCTGCCCGCATCATCACTACTTCACTAGAACCCCCTCCTTTCACCGCATCACCCCCGTCCTCCAGCAGCTTCACTGGCTCCCGGTCAAATTCAGAATCTCCTTCAATTCCTCCTGTACACATTCAAGGCCATCCACAAAACGCCCCCCTGTATCTGGGGAGCAGAGCTTTCAGTTGCTCTGCTCCCCAACTCTGGAACTCACTCCCACCAGACATCAGAAATATTGACTCTCTACCCCTCTGCAAATCAAAACTCAAAACCCATCTGTTCCAATCCGCATTCTCTGTTTAATTTCCACTGCTTCATTTTTAACTTGGTGTTACTTTGCTTGTTGTTTTTATTTATTTTATCTTGTTATTTTATTTAAAGGCGCTTTTAAATAAAATGTATTTTTATTATTATTATTAAAGCTGCCCTAAGTGATGTTTTGAAGGTGCTCTTACATTTGAACGTTGAATTGGCCACTGAGTATTCCTGGTGTACAGGTATCCTTGGAACCTTGATGTTCTGCACATGCATTTATCACTTCATGTTGTGTAGCTTTCTGATCAGCATATATTTTTACTTTGTACATGTGAACATACATGGTCTCTTTTTTTGAGTTTCTTATTTGTCATTCTCTACTTTAGAGAGAACCAAAGATAACGACCTCCTCGAGAGTCCCGTTGATGGACCTTTCCCATTAATGTCAGCCAACACTGCGTTTGTGGAGTCAGACAGGCCTGAAGTGACAGATCCTGAACCACTGAAAAGGACGAGTCCAGACGAGGTTTGTGATCTTATGATGATGATGATGATGATAATGATGATGATGATGATGATGATGATGATGATGATGATGATGATGTGTCCCTGAACATGATGCTTCTTAAAATCCATTTCACTGGAAGCATGAGTGAAGATTTAGACTTGTGTGTCTCATGGCCTCAGGAGAAAACAAGTCCACATTTTAAGATGGCTCTTCTTATATTTTAAAGTCTTTTCTTCTTTCTGTCTGTGTTTAGTTGGAGATCCTTAACGGGTTGAGTGAGGAGCCGTCACCCACACCCAGTCCTTCAGATCCAGAGCGAGTATTAGAATCTCCACCTACAGATTTGGAAAGGTATACATGACTCAAGCTAATGTAGCTTTTTTTAAGAAGTTACTGATGTTTCTGTGTGGCTATTAATGTCAGTATGAAGAAATACTGCATGTCTGACTGGCTGGTGTAATGTAGCAGGTCTGTGTGACACTGGCTGGCATATTCGCACACTTATTAAAGTGACATAACAAAAGTGTGTAACGTTTGAACAAAATAAATATATCATGCCACAATATGTCACTAAAATCAACACAATTATATATATATATATATATCCTCAACTTTAAGATTGTTTGTAGTTCATAAATAATAAGTTGAAGTCAGATGTGAACAGATCAGACATGACACCTTAAAAAATGTTGAGAAACACAGATGAGATTTCTCTGTTTTTTTTGCTTTGTTGTGGTCAAAAAGTGTTTTAGATCCATAATACATGTGTGTAACTAGGGGTGGGTACCTTTCACATTTGAACCGATACGGTACCGATACCCAGTACCTGGGAATCAGTACCGGTACTCAACGGTACCAATTTTTGGTACTTTTGTGTGTTTATGTGGTTGAGAGTAATAAAATCTAGATTTTTTTAAATTGAACATATTTATTTTATTTAACATGAAATTAACAGAAACAGGATTATATAGGTGATTAGATATATTAGTTGACACGTGCTTGTGGCGTCTAATTGCTCTTTCGGGAGTTTATCAATTAACACACGTTGTAGGAGCCATATGTGTGTGTTTTATATGTGACGTGTTGGTAAGTGCTGTATATTGATGTGAGGGGGGTGAGTGCACTCTGCTGGCACTTGAGTGGTGGGTACGTCACTGTGGGTGTGTGCGCGTTGGTTACAAATAATTCCACGCACCTGTAGTCTGTTGGTTTTGTTAACGAGGAAGGGTGAGTCGGGAGTGACACTTTCTGTTGACCGCTACGCTTAACACCACATTAGTTTTGCCGTTCTGTACTTTGTCTTGTATTGTATGAAGCATCTGTTCAAGTTGCGCATCGCTAGAAATAAAGAGCATTAACGAGCATTAGAAGTGGATGTGTGTTTCTGTGAGTGCGCGTCACAGGTAAACTCCCGTGCTTAGCCTTCCGCGGCGTGTCGGTTTTTGTTTGGTTAAATCGTCAGTCAGCCGCAACACACGTGAATGCCTGCGGACGGGAAAAAGTCAGTTCTCCGTCTCAGTATAATCACAGGACACACCTGTAGTGCTCACTATTAGGGCATGAGTGAAGAGTACATTGTCATGGTTTGTCTTTTCAACAGCCATGATACCACAAAGACTGGCAGCCAGGACCAGATGGACAGGAGCTATACTGAAAAGGTAAACGTTATATATGGTTGGTTACAAGGTGGTAAACATGATGGGTGTGAAGAATGACTGGAACCTTCTGTACAAATGTATGTTTTCAGTCTTTAAAATAAACTACATGTTGTGTGTACTTTTCTCACAGCATTATTGAGATCATTTTCGCTGACATGGATATAAAAGTGCAAGTTTTATTCATAATAATCAGCTGTTATTACAAGGACATTATCAAATGAAATCAAATCAGCTTTATTTATATAGCCCTTTACACATAACACAGTTGTTCTAAAGTGCTTTACAACAGAAAATGAGGAAAACAAAGAGAAATGAAATAAAAAAGACACACAAACAGGAAGAGAGAGGAAAGAAGAGTGGTAAGAGAGCAATATGACTTAAAATTGAATTAACAATAATAATAACAACAGTAATGACAAGAAATACAATTAACAGTGCAGTGAGTATCTGAGCCAGTGTGGTTTGGGGCAGTTAAAAGCTAATGAATAAAAGTGTGTTTTGAGAGGACTTTTAAAAGTCTCGACTGAGGGGGAGAATCGGATGGTGGGGGGAAGAGAATTTACAGTTTTGGGGCACCGATGGAGATGTATAATGTATTTGATTGCTTCACCATTTCCTACTTTGTGTAATGACAGTACTCGTATCTAATGTTATCTTATAACAGCCACAAAGTGATGGACTGATGACTGATTTGAAGATCAGTGAAAAGCCGCCAATCAGTCCCTCTGCCACCTTGCCTGCCAACACGCAGGACGACAGCTTCGGCTCGAGAAAGGCTCGTTCTTCTTTCGGGAAGGGCTTTTTCAAGATCCGCGGGGGTAAAAAGACAGCCAGCACCCCCAACCTCGGTAAGAGCAAACCACATGACTCAGCAGCTGGATGAGGAGAAGTCTGCAAGGTGCCAAAAACACCATGAAATGAGCTAGCCCTGAAGTTGTTTGTGTGTTTACTAGAGAGTGAGATTTTCCTGGAGTTTGTCCTTCCACTATGGTTTCTCTTCCCAAAGCCACACCCATGAAATTTACTATACGGACCAAGACCTTAATTTGCAGCCCACATAACCTTCAGTCTCTATTTAATTATGGATTTCTGTTCTGTGCTGTTGTTCGCCCTTCACTTTGTATATGTGCTTTTTGTGTGTATTGTCCACATTTGTGTCTGTGTTTCTTCCACCTCTAAAGTCCTGTTGTTATTTAAATCATAATTCCTGTCCTTTGTCTTGTGTTTCATTTTTTCTGTTGGGCCCTGTGGTGTGTTGTGTGTGCTTTGTGACACATGAAGATCGCAGCAGGAGTGCAAGTGCACCTATGCTAGGTACAGTATAGCCTGCAGGTCATTGTAGGGCTGCAGAAGTCCTCTGAAGAAATCAAAGGACACTACTCAACATATCTGTCACTCTCCACCTTTGACTCTCTGAACTCATCCAATCAGCTCACATCTCTTTATCATGCCATGTTTTAGTAGCTGCAGTGCTTGAACAACCACACCCCTGTCACTACCCAGTGTTCCTCAAATGCAACGCACAGCCTGTCTGTTGTGTGTGTTGATTTATCCGTGTGCCTGCATGTGTTTGTTTTCACTCTTTCATAAATCTGGAAAGCGTTCCACTGAAATATAGAAACAACTAACAAACTTTCTTTTTATCTACTAAATGAATCTGTTTTTATTCCAGCCTCAGATATCAGCTGTGCCTGATGCATGCATACTAGAGAGGGCATTGCCTTTAATGCCCTCCACCATGACCTGTCTCCTGGTTACTACACTGACCCCATGTAGAAGCTCTGTCTTCTCCAATCTGTGCAAATGCAATATAATGATGCTGATTATTTTTTTGTTGGCATTTTTTTTGCACAGCTGAAACAGAGCAACAGGGCACGGATCATCTTGACCTTGCCGGGCTTCCACAGAGATCTTCAAACAGTGACAGCACCCATACACTCCCTACAACCCCAGAAGGCAAGAAAAAATCCAAAGGAATAAAGAAACTCTTTGGAAAGTGAGTAATACAACAACATGAGTCACTTTAGCCCCAGAAGACTTGACATTAAGACATTCTTTCTATGATTAAGATAATTGAAAGATGTTCAGAATAATGGCTGTGATTATCTACTCATGACATCCTCACTATTTAATCATAAGGGATGAGTTTTGTAGGATTACTTTTAAAAAAAGAATCCGATGTATTTGTTTAGGCTTAAAAGGAGTCAGTCTACAACATTCAACCTGGATGACAACCTACAAGAGGGCGAGTTCAAGAGGGGTGGAGTACGAGCCACAGCTGGACCCAGACTGGGTTGGTCTCGTGACCTCCAACGAAACAAGTGAGTCTGTGCATTCAGCCTGAAAGATGAAGCTCAGGATGTGGTTTCTGTTTCTAAAGTCAGGTGTTCAGTGAACTTCAGGGGTCATGTGATGGTCTTTGTGTGGAAAACAAAGAGTTAAAGATTCTGTTTTGTATTCACAACATTACTTAGCATGTATTTCGCTGCATGAGTACCATTTTGAGAGTTTTGACTTGTCTTTTTTCCAGTGATGTCGATGCTCCCTTTGCACGCTGGTCCAAGGATCAAGTGTGTGACTGGCTGCAAGATCAAGGTCTCGGCCTTTACGTGAACATGGCTCGAATATGGATCTCCTCTGGACAGACGCTTCTGCAGGCCTCGCAACAGGATCTAGAGAGGGTGAGATGAAGTGGAAGAATTTAACAAGTTTACCAGAGCCGGCAGACAGACAAAGTGTTCTTGTTTTTCAACTGTGGGGTTTTTTGTGTGTGTGTAATCCTTCCATGTCTCATTGTGGATGTCTAGGAGCTGGGCATCAAACACCCGCTGCACAGAAAGAAGCTGCAGCTGGCTCTGCAGGCCCTCGGCTCAGAGGAGGAAGACAATAAGGGAAAGTTGGACTATCACTGGGTTACAAGTGAGTACCAAGACATGAACCAAAGTATGAATGCTCTGCTGGTCAAAGCGAAACTGAGGCCTAAATACAGCTTCTCTGCCTGATTGGGTCGTAATCATGCATGTAAAGAAAATGGCAGTATACCTTTGAGTAAATGAAATTTTTGCAGTGCTGGTTTGAGTTAAAAGACTCAGTTTCAGACAACAAGTGACCAGCAGAGGTGGGTCGTGCAAGTCTAAAGGCCAAATTCCACCAGATCCGTCACGGCACCGGATCTGATAGGTTTCTACTCTAGTCTATCTGTTAAGTCCCACTGGATCCGCTCCGTTGCGTTCCAGCTGCGTCGCTGATCCAGCAGGTCGGAACGCAACGGATCAGAAACGCAAGACTTCTATTTTTGCCGGATGCAGGAGCATGAAGCATCAATTCAGCACAGAGCAGATGGAGCGGGACAGGAAGTCAGGCACCAAAACAAAATAAAAACATCCGGTTCATTTTCAGAACAAAACACTCTGTGTTATCTATCACCAGATCATATTTCACTTAACTATGACCAAAAAAAATGTCATTTAGAGCGGAGCCAGGCTTGGAGTCATCAAGTTAGAGGTTTTCAGAGGCTGATAAAGACAACATGGGCGAGGAGAGGAGGAGGAGAATCCTTGATTCAGTGATTAACTTGGGAAAACCTCGGTCACATGACTCCAGCTGTCTGGCAGTCCTGCTCCGAGCTGCATTCCGAAAACGCAACCGGTGGGTGTTGACAGACAAGAGAGAGCAGAGCCGGACCGCAGCGGATTGGAGATGGACCGGACACGGATCTGGTGGAAGTCCCGTGTTAGCAAATTGTTTTAGGCAGGCAGTCTGTACCTCACAACTATCAACTTTATCCTAGACAGAGCTCAACTACCAGTAGCTAGCAGGATGGTGAAAACAGATGGTACAAGAATGAGCTACACAGCTGCACAGAAACTTCACGTTGTGGATTAAACTGAATGTAATAAAAGTCATCACGCAGACAGTTCGAACCTTTTCCCTTTCCCTTCCCTCAAAAACAGCCTCCGTCTCACATACCCATGCACATTACATTTTATGTCATTTACTTTTTGCCTCTCTTTCTTTAGAAGTTGAACTTTGTAACATGCACGACTTACAACCCGACGTGACACTCTGTTGTTTTCAATTCCTCTTAGGATGGCTGGATGACATCGGCCTGCCGCAGTATAAGACCCAGTTTGACGAGGGCAGGGTGGATGGTCGCATGCTGCACTACATGACAGTGGTGAGTGTCGACATGCGTTCCCTCCTTAAACCCCGGGGATAAGTCTAAGTGGCAAATAAGCCCTTTGAGTGAATAAATCTCTACAGCAAGTTAGGATAATTACACTGCAGAAGCTCAAGAATTCCTACTGTCTCAAATCCTCTCTTATTATTCAGGCTGTCTCTTCGCATAGCCATCCCAGTCTGGTGAATGCAACATCACAGAAACTGCTGGAGGGAATTTCCTCAAAAACAAAAATCACTCAGACTGAAAGGTCTTGTTTGCTAAGATCTCTCAAAACAGGGTTTTGGGCCCTGACTCAAAAATGCAATTATGCAAAAGGTCAACTGTTGGCACATGACATCATTGTGTCCTGAAATACGTTTTTCAATGTCCCAGTTGTCCCATTCTTCAGAACGTTATGAGAAGAACACTGGAGGGAGCAAATGATCAAATGTATCCCCTGAATCTCATCCCAGCTAAAGCTTTACATCTGAACTGCAACTTGACTGGTTGGCAAAAGCAGACAGTACATCTGAAAGGCAGAAGTTCTCATTGTTTGTGGTTTACAATAAATAATCAATGTGTGTCTCTGTCCGTCAGGATGACCTGCTTTCTCTGAAAGTGGGGAGTGTCCTGCATCACCTCAGTATTAAGAGAGCTATCCAGGTGCTCCGTCTCAACAGCTACGAGCCAAACTGCTTACGTCGTAGGCCATCAGATGAGGTGCGTCCACTTCCACGGTCACATCACAAATTAGCTTAGCAGCCTGTCGATCGACATGCTCATTTATAATGCACTACATTTTCTAATCATCACTCTATGTTTGTGCCCACAGAACAATATTTCTCCGGCAGAGATCTCCCAGTGGACTAACCACAGGGTGATGGAGTGGCTGCGTTCTGTGGATCTCGCTGAATATGCTCCCAACCTGAGAGGCAGCGGAGTGCATGGGGGCCTGATGGTACTGCAGTCTGGCTTTCAGTCTTTCTTGGAAACAGAGAAACTCTGCAGAGTGTCCTGTACAAATACGCCTTATCTTCTGTCTTCAGGTTCTGGAGCCTCGGTTCAACGTGGAGACCATGGCTTTGCTGCTCAACATCCCCCCAAACAAGACGCTGCTACGTCGCCACCTGGCCACACATTTCAACCTGCTCATCGGGTCAGAGGCCCAGCAGCTCAAACAGGAGTGTCTTGAAAACCCGGACTACACTCTACTCACTGCCACCACTAAAGTCAAGGTGATACATAATAGACTGAGTACCCTTAGTATGTCTCTAACACTGGTTACAGGGTTATGGTTGACCAGGATCATTTTTGAAGTGGAATGGTTTGAAAATCTCTTCAACTCACACATAATTTAATTAAATTAAATTCAACTTAGAGGGCTTCACTGCACTTTTACAGACTCTTTAAACTCCAACCTGTTCCTACAAGTAGACCTTTAAACATATATTTTCATTACACCGCTGTTTTGTATTCACAATAACTTAGTGTTATGTGTTTGAGATACAAGCCTGAGTCCCTCAGGGTTTAATCATTCTAAGTGTATCTCATGAAATGAATATATTATATCTCTCTGTCTTTATTTGTCTTCATTCCAGCCAAGGAAGCTGTCATTCGGTAACTTTGGCAGCCTGAGGAAGAAGAAGCAGGATGACAATGAGGAGTACGTGTGTCCGATGGATGTGGAGATGCCGAAGGGACGAAGTTTTCAGAAAGGCTTTGAGCTTCAAATCTACGAAGACGACCTTGACAGGCTAGAACAGGTGAGCTGTTTCTTTGAATGGTGGTTTTATTACTGATCATTTATCAAAGAGTTTAATATATTTTATACCTGAAACATCAAAAATAAGGATGCTATGATGAGAAAAATGTTGCACCATTTGAGGAACTTATGCCCACACTAGTCTCACCAGTTACACTGGCGCATAAAGGAAGCAGCAGCTAAGTGCATGAGCAGTAAAGTGATGTGGTTATCCTCTTTGATTTACGCTGGATATTTACTAAGTCCTAAGGCAGTTACTTACATAAAACGAAAAAATAGCTTTAAATCATGTGTTTCGGTATATTGATAATCATGTTTAAAAATAACAAGTGTTGCTTGGAAAGAGACTGGTCAATTTATGTTTCTTACATTGACTGGGAGTGTATTAAGTTGCTTTCTTGTATCACAGATGGACGACTCTGAGGGGACCGTGAGACAGATCGGAGCTTTCTCTGAGGGAATTCAAAACCTAACGGTGAGAATCTCAAGGCTGAATGTCGCACACGTTGTACTCGTCAGTAAAGTGGTCACATGACGTTAACATCCTCTGTTCCTCCACTGTGCCCTTCACCAGAGCATGCTGAAAGATGATGAATTCTTCAAAGAGAATTCAAATTCACCAAACCTCAGCGTAACAGACGAAGAGTCCAACGCATGAGACTGTGAGCATGGAGAACACCGTGAGACCTGGTCCTGCTGTGAATGAAGCTCTGTGCTGACACTCCCCCCTCTCAAAGAGACTTTTTCTCCACAAACCTCGAGAACGCCGCCAGGTTTCTGTTCAGAGTGACATTCAAAGATGAGCCTAAAGTATTACAGTGTCGACTTTATTTCAGCTTCACACAGAGGTGGTGTGAGAACATTCAGTCCTGTAGCCACTATCACTCTTGAAGTTTGTCTCCGTCTCAGCCGTCTGATGTCAGAGGGAACATTTAGAGCAACACCAATGCCTGTCTGCCTGCCAGCTGGATTCTGGAGATGTTTTGTGCTCAGCTATGTAGCAGCATCTTTCTATTTCTGATATAAGGTGATCAAGTGATCAATTTCTGGGCAGGTGTGTGAACCAGCAGGATGAGGACGTCTACAATTTAGTGTAGATAGATTTTAATATATGTCTTTTTTTATTGCCTTCTTATCGTAGACATATAGAGAAAAGGTGGACATCCCCAGATTTTAAAGGTTAGTGTAAAGTAATAACTTTGAAACAGCTGCTATGTTTTTTTACAGACCTTAATCTTTCTAATGAAATGAAAGTTGTTTTATTTAAACTTTTTACAGGATTTCACTCAGAAGTAATACTCTACCTGCATTTGCACAGATACATATCATATAGAACAAAGCCTAAAAAATATTATTGCATGGTTTTGAAATTCAACACATTTATAAAAGAGCTTCTTTATTTTATCTTTACTATAAATGTATTTCAAATGGAACCTTGTTGGCCAATAGTTATTTTTAAAAAAGGGCTGTTTTTGTTCAGAATTGTGATGAGACTCTGTCAGGATTAAAAATAATAATGTTGTAATTCATCCCTCTACAATACCTGAAAAGATAAACCGTTTTTTTACATTTACCCATTTCTAAGACCAATAAAGTAATTTAAATCAGTTTGTATTTTTCCCCAGTGAATGTGGTTGAAGTCTGTCACACACACACGCAAGAAGATAAAGGGAAAGGTTTGGATTTCACTGATGACAATGAAAGGACAAAGGGTCCTTAAAGCATGGTGTAAAACACGTTTGTGTAAATGTGAAAACTTGAGATATTATAAAACAAAAGCATCTCTATATCAATCTTTTCTATTTATCTTAGCTCTGCCCTGATCCCCTATAGTGATCAGTGACCTGTTGTAGAAATAAGTGCATTACAGAAAACAGGCAAGACAGGAAATGCAGCACTACATGCAAACAACTGCGGTGTGTTTAGTGTGCAAGTCAGATATCAGATTTCAAAGTCACTTCAGTTCTCATTGTGGTGTAATACTGGTTTCTGAAGAATCACATATTGTTCATTCTCAGCTAAATGTTCAGCTCAACTCTCAGTGATTCTAACTTTGTGCACAGTTTTAATTATAGTTATATATAAATTTGTTTTGGGGTAAAACATTGAATTAATTGGGATTTACTTTTTACAGAAACCTGATGGAACAGACCTTTGCCCTTCCACCTCACCTCCTTAACGCCCCTCTTTTTTCTACTAAAGATAAAAACTGGAAAGAAGTGATATATTACTCAATATACATTCATTCATAGTACATTTTTGAGTGACAGGATGTAAGTCTGCCCCACCTCCTTCCCTCTTATCTGTTTCTCTCAAAGAAATATCAGACAAAAGTGACGCACTTAAAACAAAATCCAAAAACTTGTCAACAGCTGAATAAATTTGATGAAATATGATGATGAAACTTCTCAAATATAAGATTTTATTCATAATTAAGTAAATATATGCAATACTTGGAACCAAAGGAGATTTTTTTTAAGTAGCAAGCCCACAAACCCCAAAATATAGATGCCAAAGACTTGCGACCCCTACTGTCCCTCAAAGTGATTAAATGTGGCTTCATTTAACTGGTCTACAGAAAATGACCCTACCTATATGAGCATGTGTCCGTGTTTCCTGTGCCTTTATGAATTAACCTGCTGCTACTGATGTTTTTGATAATTAACTGTTCACTAACCCTAAACGTAATAGTCATCTGGCAAAAAAAAGGCAGAAAACTCATTACATTTTATATTTTCAAGGTTTTATTTAAAGATTAGCTACTATTTTGTCAGTGTATTTACTATAATGGTTAAAATGTACTATTTTTAGATAACTTTGAAAAAAAAAAAAACATTCTGGAAGACCCCTCACGACCCCCCATTTGTGTCTCGTGAGGTGTCTTGTGGTCCCGACCCACACTTTGGGAACCCCTGCTATAGAGGGTGGACCATCATCATTGAATAAAACAATGAAACATAGTGTAACTTATTTATATAGCATCTTTCATCCATAAAAACATGCAGCCCAAAGTGCTTCACAGAATAACAGAGAGACAGAAAACAACAGCAACGGTAAAATTATAAAAAGCAGGATTATAAATAAAATACTTAAAAATTAAATTAAATCAATACAGTAAAAATTAATAACGTAAGTAATAGTGGAAAGAAAAGTTAAAAATAAGGTAGTGATAACGAGATCAGGTGAATACAAGAAATAAAAAGATAAATAAATAATCAAATAAGATAAATATATGTTAAAGCAATGATTCAAATAATAATGACACAGTTCTCCTTAGTTTATGCAGGACAGACAAACAGGTGAGAAAACTTTAAAGTTTATCAAACAATTTTATTTTACCACTCTTTTTTATATAACACGTGAATATTTAAATGTGGACCTCTTTGTTTAAGTTCACGTCATATAAACAGAAATTTGATTTGATTGGAACACGATAACGAATAATATAAAATACCATATATCTTATAAATCTGAAGACTGTGATTTCACAGCACAGGTGTTGCAAACATCTGAAAACATGCCTGGTTCGAGTGACACAAAGCGCCATCTGGTGTCTGTTCAGAGGAACTGTTTGAACGTGCTCAGTAAAAGGATCCCCCTCCACCCGCCTGCAGGACATGCGGGTGGAAACTTGATCAGCAAGAGAAACGTGAATACTTCACTGTTGTTCAAGCTGCACGAGAGGAGGCGAGTAAGACGAATCATGGCTGCAAGGTGTGTATCTTCATTTATACTAATCCCTGAAGGATTTCAAACATGGAGTCAGATTCAGATTGCATTTTATGCGGCTAAAAAAATTGAGCAGGATAGTTTTTACACTTTTTTTCTCGTTTTTATGTTTTTTTTTACTTGTGATTTTCAGGTTCGGTGGAGTCTTTGTCCTTCTTACAGTGCTTCTATCTGGACTGAATGCAGCAAGGTAAAGTAGCCCACAAGAACTTATTTCATAACTTCTGCTACTCACCACTGCACTTATTATTATATTATTTTTGCCTGTACATATTAGTCATGTCTATTTGTTGTTCTTTTTTATTTATAGCTGATGTTATTGTTATTATTTTATTTTATTTTTATTTGTATGTCTTATTCTTATGCCTTGTACATAGAGAGCACAGTCTACCTAAGTCAAATTCCTTGTGTGTTCAAGCATACCTGGCCAATAAAGCTGATTCTCATTCTGATTCTCATTCTGATTCTGATTCTGATTCTGTTGTCTACTCCCATTACCTTATCTACTGCCCATTTGTGGCGCAGTTACAGAAGAGCTGAAATGAAAAAGCTTCATGTAACATATAATGATGCATATTGAATTTTCCTTAAACTATCAGTGCAAGTTTTATGTTTGTATCAAACAATGTCCCCACATTTCATGCTGTACTGAGAAATTTGATGTATAAGTTTGTGTTGCTTAGCTGATTCAGAAAATGAAGTTTTAAGGGAGCTCACTCAGCCCACACTAAGTGACACATGGTATTTTTCTTGGAAACATTGGAACAAATGCCTTTTTATGCTCTAATCAAAATGAATGTGTAAACTGTTGTGATACAATCTTTTCATTTCTTGCTGAACATGTATTTTACTTATTTTTAGTCTTTTATGTTACTCTTGTGCTGATATGTACCTATGGGTCTGAAATAAAGTATCTATCTTATAAGTTTTCTGTATTTCTCAATGTGTATCACAGACCTGCGGTTAACCAGGAACTATCCAATATTTTCAATGAGCTGTGGAGGTTGGATGTGAGTCGTATGACACCGGGTGTGGACTACACAGTTTCAGTTCAGGTATGGAGTATATTCTCATCCAGATGGCACTTATCCTCCACTTGTATAACCATGTATTCTGTGTTTCATTTATACAGAATAGAGCCAATTTTGTAACCCAGGGCAGCCATGTTGTCCAGGATCATGCTGCACTGCCTCTGTTCTCCAGCGTTAATGAAAACAAGATGAATAACATCACCACATTCTCCAGTGAGTGTGTCTGCAAAAAACTGTTTTTTTCTTGTTCCTTCTCCTCCAACATATCCAGCTCATTTGCAGACTTCACTATTAAACCTCAGATTTATACTCCTACAGGGTTCACAAAACTTCTGGACAACTATGAGCGGTCCACTGGCACGGCTGAACAAGTCACAACAGAGGAGCAGACTGAGATTAATCTCTTCCTGGATGCCGTCTTACAGACAGAAGTCATGAAGGTACATCCACATCAAGCCATTTACACCTAAGCAGTTTACTTAAAAGTTTCTGGCAGCACACTTTGTCTAACATCTTGTTGTTGGTTTTTTTAATGAGATAACACACATAAAAAAACTTATTGTAGTGGGTCTTTTGCTCCCTCTGGTTGTTTCCCTAATTTTTGTTTTCCAACATTTCATGGGTTTGAGGCTGGAGTTGAACTCCACAGGGACTTTTTTCTCTTCCTGCCTCACTGCTCGATGAACACATAACTTCAAGATGTTATGATGAGAAAAAACATCTGAAAACATCTGTGTGCAGCTGAGGAATGCTGTGTTGGCTGCAGTGGACTCCCCAAAGAGGATCTGTGGAGGGGAAAATGTGGACGGGAGTATTTGTTGAATTTGGAAACACGCATGTGTTGGATCAAGCTGATGGCTGCAGTTCAAATCAAGTCCAAAGTTTTGACCTTCAGTTCAAGAATGTGTTTCCTGTTCTTAATCAACCTTTGAAAAATGTCATTCATATTTTTTAATAGAATCAAACTCTAGAATGTGTTAGTCACATACACATAATAAGACAGTAAGACATGTGCATACACTGAGCAAGGGATCCTTAATCCTGGTATTCAGATTGTCCAAGCTGATCAAATTACTTTGGTTACCCGATAATTACACAGAACAAGGTTAGGGCCATCTAACATTGAAAGCACTCTTCCTAGTTTTTTAAAAATTTGATTTAAAAAAAACGTTTTTTTGGGGGGGGGTGGGGGCGTGGCATTTTTGCATTTATTGATAGGACAGCTGAAGACAGACAGGGAATGTGGGGAGTAGAGAGTGGGGGAGGACATGCAGCAAATGGTCGCGGCTGGGAGTCGAACCAGCAACCTCTGAGACAAGGACTATAGCCTCTGTATGTGGGGCACTCAGACCTAGCTGTCACCAGCGCCCCGCACTACTCCCAATTTGAATGAGTTTGAGGAATGACTCAAAGGTACTTCAAAATGAGGCGCCATTGGCCTAGGAGCCTAAGCGTGCGCCCCATGTACAGAGGCTATAGCCCTCGTCGCAGAGGTTGCAGGTTCGATTCCAGCCTCAACCATTTACTGCATGTCCTCCCCTACTCTCTATTCCCCACATTTCCTGTCTCTCTTCAGCTATCCTGTCCATTAAAGGTGAAAAAAATGCTCCATGCGACATGGCGTGGTGGCAATCAGTCTGTGGCACTGCTGAGGTGTTACTGAAGCCCAGATTGCTCTGATAGTGGCCTTCAGCTCTTCTTTATTTTTGAGTCGATCTTCCTAGAGAAATATGCAGGTCAGGTTAGTTGGCTGGTCAATCAAGCACAGTATCATTTGGTAGTTTTGGCGCTGTGGGCAGGTGATAAGTTCACTGGAAAAGGACAGCATCATCTCCATAAAGCTTGTCAGCAGATGCATGAAGTGCTCTAAAATCTCCTGGTAGACGTTTGTGTTGACTTTTGACTCAATAAGGTTCAGTGGACCAACACCGTCAGAGGACATGGCCAATTAATTCATTGATTATTTTTATGATTAAAATAAGTCTTACATCAGAGTGTATGCTTATAAATTGTATATGATGTGTGTATGTTCATTTAAGTGTTATCTCTATAGCACGCTCACAGGCACCTGGTGAGCCAAGGGAAGTCCAGTTCTAATCTGAGGCTCTTTAAGAGTCAGCTGCACCTGATCTGGTTCCAGCTCTACCACAGACAGAGAAACGCTGGGTGAGGTGCACAGACATCATCATGAAAACTGTGTGTTGATTTTTTTATAAGATCACTGTGTGAACAGGAAGCAAATAAGTGATATATTCAATTACAAATGTTTCAAAGACTGTATGTTGTATTGTTTTGAAGTAATATTGTATTTCTACATTCAAACACTCTCCAGCCTGGACTCCTGCGGGTTTGAGCATGTGTTTGTTGGGGAGACAAAATCTGAAACACAAATAGTTGGATTTCACAACTGGGTCCAGTTCTACCTGCAAGAAAAAAACAACCACTTGGACTACAAGGGATACAAGGCCAGGGACAATGACTTGGTATGTACAACACATAAAGAGGTGCATTTCTTCCTGTAACAACATCAACTGTTCTTTGTGTTTACATCCAGATGTGTCTGACCTTCTCCTCTAAATCATCATTGATGTGTTTCTGTCTGCAGCCTGATCAGGACGACCACGTCCTGAACCTCCAGTTCAGCTGGCATGGTTTGGTGAAGCCCGTTGGCAGTGCCTTCATCGGGACCAGCCCTGAGTTTGAAATGGCAGTCTTCACCATCGTCTTCCTCATCAACACGGAGAGAAGCACCACAGTGCTGGTCAACATCGACCAGTGTCAGATGGAGCTGGTGGTCATCAGACACGGACGCTCCCTCGGGACAGCTTACCCCAAACTGCTCAGCAGCAACAGCCGACATGTTAGACAGCACTCACACTGAGGCTGAGGATCATGTGATACAAAGTTATACCCCCATAATATCCATGAGTCTAATGTAATCAATGTATACAGGTTTGATGAACTGTAAGGAATGATTTCTTTTGGATTGTTTCATTAATCATCTGTTAACATATGAGCAGTACTTTAAAGTTTCGTAAATGCACAAATGTGGAGTTTGTCTTTGTTTCAATGTAACCCAGAGAGAAACGTTGATGGGGATACCTACCTATTCAAATAAGAACTGTTTTTAACTCTTTATGAGCAAATGACAAGACGAGCTCCAAGTTATTCAGATCTCTAAATGTCAGACATCAGGCCACTTACCAATAGATTAGTTGAAAAGCTTTGTTTATTGTGTTTTTAGCGTGGTTGGACAGAGCAGAGACCACAATTAAAATGATTTTTAAAATAAAGATGACCCTCTTTGTATTCATTGATCATTGATTTGTCAAGTGTTACCATTGACTGTATAGAATGGACAACGTCATTTCATTTCCACCCTCTGTGAGCTTCAAAGCCAAAGGACCACCTCCATGGGTGCTGACATAACACTCGGATGCTACCAGCCAGCTCAGAAGTAACCTGTCAGCCAGGACACACTTTTAACTTACTGATAGAACATTGAAGATCTCTCAGGTGGATCAGATTATTGTGTTGAAGAAAGCAGAGAGTTTAATGACTTGTGTTAGTTTTCATTATGATTCCTCTTGCCGCTCCTCCTCTGCTTTGCTAATCCAGCACAGAAGGCTGCAGGAGCCCACATTTTTCAACAGAGCTATCAATCATGATGTCACATACTGTCCTTTTATTAAAAGACTACCATAATTAAATATTAAGCTCAAAGAATAATGAGCAATTGAAAAAAAATCCAGATGATAAGGACTAACTATAACAACAGATATCGTGTTGAAGATTAAATTCTAATACATTTTACTTTTGAAACTCCCTATTTCAAGTATATAACAATTGTATTACTTACAAACGGTGGCCCTGAAGGACGAAACAAATTTACAAATATGAATACTTTTACAAAGTTGGAGACAATTTTACAAACAACGGAACACTTTAACCAATTCTGAAACAAATTAACATTTAATTTTTATGGAAAGGGAATGTACCAAATACCGGAAGTGATCGAGTGAGGGGTCATTTAGTTTGTTTTGATGGAGATAAACCAAACAGAGATGGACATGGTTTACATATTAGAACATCCTCGGGTCTCAGAGACAGGTGTCAGACCTCAGATGAAAAAGCATCATGTCTCCAGAAAAGCTCTGTCATATCTCTGGAAAACCTTCATCATGAGTCAGAATTCAGACGAAACGGCCTCAGACCACATCGCCTCAGGCTAAATGGAGTCAGGCTCAAAGGAGTCAGACTTAACGGTAAAAGTGTTTCATCTTTTCTAAATCTGTTTCCTTAAATGTAAATTTGTTTTGGTCTTGGTAAAAGTGTTTTGCTGATGTGATTTTGTTTTATAAAATGTGAAATGTTTTCCAAAATGTAAAATTGTCTCCAACTTTGTAAAAGTGTTTCATCTTTTGTAAATTTGTTTTGTCCTTCAGGGCCACCGTACTTACATCTAGTAGTGCGATTTATTTATGCAGTCTCTATTTTCTCCAGCATCTCAAGACCCGATCTAAAATGATGAAACGCCTGCCTAATTTTTGAGCACAGTAACGGAACGAATTCCTTGAATCTACCCGCCCGGAAGTTTTAAAGTGGCACACACGAGATAGACACATGCTGGAAGGACTTCCGGTGTTGTTAAACAACATTGATGTAATGACTATAGTTTCATGTTTTTACTGTTGAACAGTAGAAATAAACATGGAGATTCTTGGAGGAGAGTTTGGTGACATGACTCCTCAGGAGTTGGCGGCTCCTGTCAACACCGTGACGGTGAGTTTATTATAAAATAATCAAGGAAAGCTTCACACCACGAGCACAGACAAGCTAGCAGAGTGGCTAACAGCAGAGCCAAACTTTACATGTACTGTGAAGGAAAGAGTCCCAACTGCAGACATTAAATGATTTTGTTGTGTGTCGAGTGTAATTACTGGCTTCAAACATTCTAATTAGTTCACATTTTGTCGGAGGAGCTGTCTTTGCTGTGTTGTTTGTCATGATGCCTTGCTTCATGACAGCAGAATCCAGTAAACAATTAATAGAAAAGTCAGGTGTGCATTTGTTTATTTTCTTTTCTTCTTTTAACAGGAAAAATGGAAACTGTTGCCAGCCTTTCTGAAGGTAATAGAACAGACCTTCACGCACTATCTTGACTTCATCCCTTCATACTGTCCATACAACCTTATTCCTTTTAAAATATGTTCAGTCTTAGTTTATACATCTCAAAATAAATACCTGATATACACTGATATGAAATAAGAAATATTTAACCTTTAAAATAAATGGATAAGTTATTATTATTAATTTTTTAAACAGAGTTTTATTGTTTTTTGTTTTTCCACAAATAGAAGAGAATTAAATCAAATCATACATCCTGCCTTCAAACCACAGTACACATTTAAGATAAAACATTAAGAGTGGATTATAAAAAATAAAACAAAATAACATACTGCCACCATATCATAATGTTTTTTTTAATGTATTAAATGAAATACCTGAAGGATCTTTGTGTTGTCACATGAAAGTAATACTGAAATCTTATATTACTTAAAAATGTGCCATTGACAGCTAGATGATTAAATCCATAGGTTAACTACTGATCAATTATACACTACATTGTTTATCAGCTACATTTTCTGAGTTATATTTTAAGAAAAGACATCCCATCTTTATTTATTGGTATGAATACTCTCTGTGCTTTCCATATGTCCAATGTTCATCTGGTCCTAGAAGATACATTTTATCCATCGACTGTTTTTAACTTAAAAGGCAAATCTTAACGGTCTACGTGAAAAAACAGCATTTATTTCAGTGTGTATATCTTAAAATTTCAGCATTATTTTTGACCCTGTGTTCATTCTCTTTTCCAGGTGAAAGGACTGGTGAAGCAGCATATCGACTCATTCAACTATTTCATCAATGTGGAGGTAAAACACAACATGAGCTAAAATCCTGATGCTGCAGGTGTTTCAGCTGTGTCTTTATATCAATATTTGTATCTTGTTTTTCAGATCAAGAAAATAATGAAAGCCAATGAGAAGATCACAAGTGATGCTGACCCAATGTGGTACCTCAAGTAAGTCGTATGAAGTGTAAGATTCTGTCTTAAAACAGTCCTATGCTGATAACCTCCACAAATATGTATGAAGGAGCCTCCAGATTCAATCCTGAGTTTAAATGTTGTAATGTTTTTTTTTCAGATATCTCAATATCTATGTAGGTATGCCTGATGTTGAAGAAAGCTTCAACGTAACCAGACCAGTGTCTCCTCATGAGGTGAGCTTATTTTGTTGAGCAACACTATAACATGTGACTTTAAAGTAAATGCCATTAAACTGATTTTTTTCCTATTTGGGGAAAGAAATAAACAAATATGCTGGTTGAAGCTTATCTTATATATGTTTTATAACATTGATAATTCAATGTTTTTTTATTTAAGACTGTTGATGTGACACAAAAATGAGCCCTGTGAACACATCACTGATTTAAAAACTTACAGGAGCCGTTCATCATCATGAGTTTTCAGCATTCGTGGGTTGAATCATAAATGGGTTAAATGAATTAAACATTCATGAATTTATTATTTAAATACACTCCTTAACCCTCCTGTTATGTTGTGGGTCAAATTGACCCTTTTTAATGTCTATTTTAGGCAATACATGCCTTCCAAACCAGCTAAATACAGCATACAAATCCGCTCAGCATGTGACAGTGTGACAGCAAGTGTCATTATTGTGTTATTAACATCACTACATAAAAATAAAAAATAAAAATGTAAAATAAAATAGACAAAAATCTATGTCATGTAAAACTACTGTATTTATATTTAGGTCTTTTAAATGTACATTAAAAAAATTTAACAGGAATTTAATGAAAACACAAGTGAGTTATCCTCATTGAACCATGATCTGTGTGAATTAAAGACCACCAATGGACTAAATCTTGATTTAAAAGATTTGATTTAAAAAATGTGTATTGGGATTTTTTGGGGGTTCTGACACTTTTTGATAATTGAACATGCTCGGGGTCAAGTTGACCCAGGAACATTATTGCTGTTCAAGAGAAACAAACATAACAGGAGGGTTAAAGCTATGATATTTTGAATTGGTCATAACTTTGTTAAAATGATGAAATTACATAAGAAAGGACACTCTGCCATAAAGGTACAGCTCATCTCTCCTGTTTGTTTCCACAGTGTCGTCTCAGGGACATGACCTACTCAGCGCCCATCACAGTTGACATAGAGTACACTCGTGGCAGTCAGAGAATCATCCGTAATGCTCTGCCCATCGGGAGGTATCCTAGTTTTTCTTTTAACGTCTGACAGTGTAAAATCCTGCCTGGTGAACTCATTTGTCTGGATTAATTGTAAACGACTTGCTGCGGTTCTTTACTTTACTAGGTTCTAAAAAATAATGATCCAACACACATTAAATCATGTAATTTATTGAGAATGTTTGTTGTTCCTGTACATCCATTCCTTTTCTCAGGATGCCGATCATGCTGCGAAGCTCTAACTGTGTTCTCACAGGGAAGACACCGATGGAGTTTTCAAAGCTGAATGAATGTCCTCTGGATCCAGGTACATGAAGGATGACACAGAAACAGACAAATAACAATATCCAGTTAGAAACAGATATTTTCATAATCTTTGCTCTCTTATTTCAGGGGGTTATTTTATTGTGAAAGGTCAGGAGAAAGTCATTCTGATCCAAGAGCAGCTGTCCAAGAATCGAATCATAGTGGAGCAGGACAGGAAGGGGGCAGTCGGAGCCTCAGTCACCAGGTACCCTGAAAGTTCAGTCAGTGAAGAAACAGAGCTTTAAAAAGGAGCACATTCACATGTGCACTAAGTACAAAAAAACTTGTATCAAACCTTTAACTAAAAGACAATGTATCTTATTACAGGTGTAAATAAGATATTAGGATATCATTTGTGACTATTTTTCTCCATAGTTTCAACTCTTGTGTTTGGGAACATTTTTTATGAAACTTTCTTCTTCTTAACCTGCTGTGTTTTTTTTCCAGTTCCACTCATGAGAAGAAAAGCAGAACCAACATGATTGTCAAACAAGGAAGATTCTACCTGAGGCACAACACCCTGTCAGAGGATGCTCCTATTGCCATCATATTCAAGGTAAATGAGATGTTGAAGATGATGAAGAAGAAGCAGCATAGTCATAGCTTTCGGAGAGTCTCTGGGTGTTTTTAAGCCCTGGACTGCATTATTATTATTATTTTCATTGTTTTTATTATTATTTTAATCATTATTATTTTAATCAATGCTTTAACATTTATTTATCTTATTTATAAAAAATATGTATTTCCATCCATCCATCCATCCATTTTCTTCCGCTTATCCAAAATATGTATTTATTTATCTATTTATTTCATGTGTTTGTCTGATCTTGTTAACTCTACCTTATTTTTAACTTTTCTTTCCACTCTTACTTATTTTATTAATTTTACTGTGTTGATTTTCTTTTATTTTTAAGTATTTTATTTATAATCCTGCCTTTAATAATTTTACCATTGCTGTTATTTTCTGTCTCTGTTATCCTGTGAAGCACTTTGGGCTGCAGGTTTTTATGTATGAAAGGTGCTATATGAATAAAGTTGAGTTGAGTTCGGCCAGTAGAGGGTGCTATAAGGCAGCTAGATCAAAGTTGATCATGCTGCTTTTATTATAGTTTTCTCAGAGGCACAAACAGCATTTTCTGATTGTTTCTGATGATTGTTACTTTTTTATATTATGTGATTTGTCTTTATGTTTCACTCTGTTTTACTGCATTGTTTTGAGTGGTCTGTGTTGGTTGAAGTTATGTGTCAAGGTTTTTTGCAGGTAAGGTGTGCTGTTGGAGATAAATATTTTCAGTTGCTCTTCATCAGATTCACTTGTTGCCCTCTGCTCTGAGTGAAAATGTCAGTCAGCCAGCTGGCATCATTAACTTCTTTCCCCCTCTGAGGACAAGTCTCTTCAAACATGTCAGCTTGTGAGTGCTGAGTGTTTTGATCTGGAGTCAACATCCACAGGCCAGAGTTTGCCTGCTCGCTCTGTTTACTGTGCACTTTTATATCCTGGATGACTTCTTCCTGTGTTTGGCGGCAGCTGTAGACAAAACAAAAAAAAAACAACAGAGCCAGTTTGGGACAGACAATTCAGTTCCCAGAGCTTCACATTTCCATAAGCAAATGTCACACAACCTTATGACTCTCAGTTCACCCTTTACCTCATTATACACACACCTCTCCTCCCCATGACTCCTGGCTCAATTCTTGCTCAAGTAACATGTAAGATGTCACATTTTTAAGGCTTTTAAGGGGTTAATAAACAAAACATTTAAATATCAAGTATTTTTTGTTATGTTTAAACTCTTCCCTCACTTGCATCGAGCCATCAGGTCACATCACACACTCTCTCCTTGTTCACACAGGGTATGGGTGTGGAGAGTGACCAGGAGATTGTGCAGATGATCGGTACAGAGGAGCACGTCATGGCCAGCTTTGCCCCGAGCCTGGAGGAGTGTCAGAAGGCCCAGATCTTCACACAGACTCAGGTACCTCATCATGGTCCATGTGAGCCAGACCTGAGTGATGTGACCATGAATATTAAAAGAACATTACAGGAATAATTCAGAGATAATACAGGTCAGAATTTGTTTACGAGGCACAGGTGATCCTCATTAGGCCCTTAGTTTGTCTGAATTTAACATTCATCTGTTTTGGACAAAGAAATTTTAAATGTTGTCATTGTAACAAAATATACAAGCCTTGACTGCTCATGCATATTCTAAACAATTTTCACAGGTTGAAAACAAACCTGATTGACTATAAATAATGTAAAAAAAAATGTAAGGAGAAAAAAAGGGAATAGAAAACAACAAAAAGTAAGCATAGATGGATGACAACAAAAATATAGAAAAAAGCCATTGTATGTACAATCATTCTTGGACTACGTCAAGTTGCCTACAGAAAGGAATGAAGAGGGAGAAATAACTCTTTAGTTACCTTTAACTCAACCTCTGTGGTACAAGTGTGTGTGTGTTTGTTGGTGTGTAGTTTACTTCTTTCCTGGGTGTTAGATGACTAGGTTAATACTACTGTACTCTCTGTTAAGTACAGTCAACACAACGCCTTAGTCAGCAACAGGTTAGCTTAGCACAAAGAGGGGACAACAGGTAGCAGTTAGAGTGGCTGTGTCCAATGACAGACAAACACTTATCAGCACTTTTAAAAACGTAGGCTGTTTTCGAAACGTACTGATTTGGCCAAAATTCAGTCAGTAGTAAGCAGTAAGTGAAAAAGAGCAAAATCTGCAGTATGCCAAAACTCCCCGGATGTTTACTGATTCGGGAAAATTTCACAGTATGCATCGAACCAGTCTGCCTCGCGTACCGTTTCCCACAGTTCTCAGCGCTCGTTCCGCTTTTTCTTTTCTCTTCTTTTTTGACAGGGGGAACTCAGTTTTTAGGTGCTGTGAAAATTATTCAGTTCCATATAAACCACTTCCTACATTTTTAAATCATAAGTGGATGCTAAAGAAGCAGTTTCACTATCAGCTTCGTGGTTGTTTACTTCCGTTTTCCGAAACCGGAAATCCAGTGACGCTTGGCCCAGCGTACTGCAACACAGATCGAACAGAACAGTCATACTACATGCTAAGTTCAAACGCAGTATGTATTAGGCAGTACCTACAGACTACTACATTAGTGGGTACTATGTAGCAGGCTGTTTCGAAAACATACTTACATACATAGTCTCTGCTCAGTTAGTCGCAACCTTAAAATGATGCAAGTAATCAGGGAGTCATATAACCCACATCCTGTAAAACCTCAAGATGTAGCTTTGATTTTGTACAGATTAAAAAATAATGACTGTGTGATCGGTGAGCTTCAGAGACTTGTTTGCCTTGTTTGTTAACCATAAAGACATGAGAGTGGTCCTCCTATCATCCAACTCAAGAAAAAAATTAAGTTTATTTCTCAGAATAATTGGAAATTAGAATTATACTTCCAAAAAACCAAGCATACCATGACTCTGCATTCATTCATTCATTCAAGTATGAAAGTATTACAAATTTTAAAACCGTGTTGATTGTTTAGCTTAGCGATTAAAGCCCACGCTCCAGTCCTCAACTTTATCTCCATTGTTTCTGTATTTCCAACTGCCCACTGTCCTGTCCAGTAATGACAGGGGCAAAAATCAAAAAACGACGCACACACAGAGTAATTGAAACAATTCACAATGAATGAATTACGACTCCAAACTGTCTATTAAGGTTTTTGTGTTGAAAAAAAAAAGAAATTGTGTTTTGACTTACAGCTTGTGCTGAACTTTTAATTTGTTCAACAGTAACTTTAATGATGGCATGACAACATTTTATAGAAAAGGATCATTTAGAATTTAAAAACACTAATAACTAGTTTTCAGTCAGCTTTAATTCGCCCTTTCTTTCACTCTGAAGAGCTGGATGTTGTTCAGACAGAGAGACATGCGCCGTCTTTTGATGGGGGCGTTTTCTTTGTGATCAGATGACTAAGATTTTGTCTGCAGCCAGTTAAGTAATGATTTTCATGTGTTGTTCAAGGGGCCCGCCTGTTTTCTTTCACATCTACAGATGAATGCAATCGGCCAATTTGTTTTTCATAAAGATTATGTTGTTAGAGGAGCCACTGATGCATTGATGAGGCCACATTTGCTTCCTAGCAACCGGCCACCGCAGCTCTCATGTTCGTCTGTCTGCCGGCCTCCATGATGTCTTTTCATGGTATTCATTGGGTCGTTGTATTGTGCACAATGAGGCCTAAATCTATATAATCAAAGGCAGATAAGGCTTAAGAAACATAGTTAACAGATTATGATCATTCATCTGTATCAACCAAATTTAAATGTCATCTTTCTTCTATTTATAGACACCGAGCTATAAAGATTCATGATTCGATCAACATGTTTATATTTTACATGTTTATGAATTAGTCCGTTACACATCTTATTCAATTTATTTGGTATTTTTAAACACATTTTCCATTAATTATGTTCATATATATTTTTAAGTTATTTTATTTAATATACCTGACAGGGTGGGTGGTCTTTAGCCTCATTAACCTTTGACCTCTCCATTGTAGAGAACTACACATGCAGACAGACTCAGGTGTGCTTTTGTGTGTGTGTGTTTGTGCGTGTGTATGAGGGGGGGAGAGAGAGAGAGATAGACGGATGTATTGTCTTCTCTAGAAAATTGCACATTGTTTAAACAATTTTACAAAAATATGTGTAACAAAGCAGTTTATTAACATACTGCTAGCTTAACTTTTGAACCTCCAAACCCTTGAATATATAATTTTTTTTATCTGCTGCACATAATTAAGAAAAAATAAAATTAGTTGAACAAAATCAAACCTTAAATTACGCTTAAAATACAACACAAGGAATTAATGCAGATAAACATTAAAATGAAGTGATGAATAAAGTCCAGATTGATGTACAAAGAGGAAGAAAAGAGGAAGGGCAGTTTTGTGAAAAAATAAATATGTATTTCCTGTTAAGTAATGAATTGATCTACTGACCTGCCAAGGGACTGCAGATGTAAATTAGCTTTAAGCTAACTCTGGTGAATGCATCAAATGGTGACATTTATGTTAAATATTGTACATGGTCCCTTTACAAATAAATCAAATAAATACGAATACTGTTTTGGAGCAAGTTTGAGGACTTTGGTATCAGATTGGTACCTAAATCTAAAACTTAAGCAAAACATCCTTCAGCCCTCTGATCTCTGGTGTCTCTGCTGCTCCATGTTTCAGGCTCTGAGGTACCTTGGGAATAAAGTGCGGAGGCAGCGCATGTGGGGAGGTCCCAAGAAGACCAAGATGGAGGAGGCCAGAGAGCTTTTGGCGTCACTGATCCTCACACACGTGCCTGTATGTCTGCAGACGAACAATCAGAGGTAGTATTAGGTAAACTCCACTGGGTCGTATCATGTGTCCTTTCGTTTGTAGGTGAAGGAGTTTAACTTTCGAGCAAAGTGCATTTACCTGGCTGTGATGGTGCGGAGAGTGATCCTGGCTCAGGGCGACAACAAGGTGGACGACAGAGATTACTATGGCAACAAACGTCTTGAATTGGCTGGACAGGTAAGCCTCATGCATATATCCACCTTGTGTTCTTATCACTGCTTAAAAAACGGGTCCAATCAGTCCTCTTCTCAAACTCGTCATGTGACAGAAACACGTTGGTCCATTATGTTGTGTTTATATTTCTAATTGTTAACAGGAAGTCGTCAATGAGTTCTGTTTTCATTTTAAAAGGAACCTTAGTGTTCTTTTCTTTCATTTCTTTGTACTGAAAGATGTTTACTGAATTTTCTTTCCTCTAGAAAACAAGACATGCTTGAGGCTGGTTAATAATACAAGTGTAGAAAAAGTACAAACAAGGCTCATGAGCTTCTGAGCCAGTTGATCACAGCACTGAACCAGAGTGCAGGGTCTGCTCCAGTCCTGATCTCTCACCTGCATCTTTGTTCCTGCCTCGTTCTTTTAATAAGACTCTCATTATTTTCTCTCAGCTTTGTTTTTCCCTGTTTTGTTTTCACCTCCCCCTCCCCCTGTATTTCAGCCTGGCTTTGTCAGGAGAGAGATATGAGGTGGCACCAAAATCCAGAAGCTGTGAAAGCATGGGGATTTTTCAGCAGCGCGACAATAGAATTACTGCCTTGACTGGAGCGATTGAGCTAATCCGCAGGCTCGGCTCTGATAATGTAATTACTGCTGTCTTAAGGCCTTTAATTTCCCCCCCAACCTGCTCTGTATAAGGAGCAGGAGGCAGGAGGAGGGGGGCACAGAGCCTTCTTTCAATAGGGGGCTTACACACTAACAACGCTCGCAATCTCCTCACTCTCCAATTATGGTTCCCTGACATTCAACTAATTGGCCTGGCTGCACGACGGAAGCTTAATTTCTTTATTAATTTCAAGCAGAGCTGCCTGTTTGTTTTGATGTATGCTAATGACAGGCTGGGTGAGGGGGTTGAGGGGTGCTGTGGGAGAGGCTGCCTCCTTTAGGCCCGGTGAAAGAGGACAGGGACCTGGGACAGAGGCCAGGTCAGGCTTATCAGCGGGCTGCCACACCTGGTTATTAAAGCCGACTTCTGAACACACCTCAGCTCTGATTAGAGGCAGGAGCAGATGTACAGTTTCACCTGGGAGTCAGACTGTAGGAAAAGAAATGACGACTGTCTGGCATGACTATTCTCACTTGACATCCAGTTTAGAGAATTAACAAGCGAGAAAGGAAATCACAACTTCTCTTTCTCTCCTAGCTCCTGTCTCTGCTGTTTGAAGATCTGTTTAAGAAGTTTAACTCTGAACTGAAGAAAATTGCCGACCAGATCATCCCAAAACAAAGGGCGGCTCAGTTTGATGTAGTGAAGCACATGCGTCAGGATCAGATCACCAATGGCATGGTCAATGCCATATCCACAGTAAGTGAGCACGGCCCCTTTTACACATGTACTCCTCACAGTTTCTAGATAACCTCATGCCCTGAAATGTAGCCTGAAACACATACATCTTCACAGTGTGCAAGAGGAGAAGGAGCTTTTTATAACGGTCACTCTTTCTGGTTTCCACCAAATAAACATATTAGGAGAATACTGTAGCAACTGAGACAATCAGTTAAGAGTACAAAACAGCAAAACCCGGGTCAACATGAACAATGTCATCACCTCGCCCACTCACTCAAGGTGTTTCTCGACCTGCTGTGTTCATACAGATTTTTTTTTTACTAGGTCTGTCAATAAAGCATCTACTTAAGGCCAAATACCACCAGATCCGTCCCCGATCCATCTCCGATCCGCCACAGCACCGGATCTGATAGGTTTCTACTCTAGTCAATGTGTTAACTTCCACTGGATCCGCTCCTTTGCATTCCAGCTGCACCTCTGATCTGGCATGTCGGAATGCAATGGATCAGATACGCAAGACTTCAAATTTTTTCGCTGGATGCTGGAGCACGACTCATCAATTCAGCACAGAGCAGATGGAGCGGGACAGGAAGTCAGGCACCAAAACAAAACGAAAACATCGGGTTAATTTTCAGAATAAAACACTCCGTGTTATCATTAGATCGCTTTTAACTTAACTACAACAACAAACTGTCATTTTGAGCGGAGGCAGGCCTGGAGTCAACAGATCAGAGTTTTTCAGAGGACCATAAAGACAACATGGATGAGGAGAGGAGGAGGAGAATCCTTGATTCAGAAATTACTGCGAGAAAACCTCGGTAACATGACTCCAGATGTCCGGCGGTCCTGCTCCGTGCTGCGTTCCCAAAATGCAACCAGTGGGTGTTGACGGACGAGAGAGAGCACAGAGCCGGACCACAGCGGATTGGAGACGGACCGGACACGGACCGGAGACGGACTGGATACGGATCTGGTGGAAGTCCCGTGTTAGAGTTGTAGTGAACAAATTCGGCAGTTAGCCTTCACACATGCACTCCACTTGGACAATGTCAGCTTATGTTTAGTATAGCTGTGCCTGTGTAAAAGGGCCCATGTCAGAGGTCATTATATTAAAACCTTGTGATCTTCATCAAACCAGTGTGCAGAGTGAAAAAGACATTTCTGTCCACAGGGAAACTGGTCCCTGAAGAGATTTAAAATGGACCGTCAGGGTGTCACCCAGGTCCTGTCCCGTCTCTCCTACATTTCTGCTCTCGGCATGATGACCAGAATCTCCTCACAGTTTGAGAAGACCAGGAAGGTCAGCGGGCCGCGCTCTCTGCAGCCGTCTCAGTGGGGCATGCTGTGTCCATCTGACACTCCTGAGGGAGAGGTGAGTAAGCTGCAGCAGCCACACCTGAGCAACAACATGAAACATCTGTCTAATGTCAGCCATCTAAAAACCAAACCTACTCCAGCTGTGGTAAAACAAACAGTAATAGCAGCACATGTATCATGTATGTATCAAACTTTGAACACCTGTTTTTTTCATGATTGTTCTTGTGAAAGGCTTGTGGTCTGGTGAAGAACTTGGCTCTGATGACTCACATCACGACCGACATGGAGGACGGTCCGATCATCAAGCTAGCCTTCAACCTGGGCGTAGAAGACGTCAACCTGCTGTGTGGAGAGGAGCTCTCGTACCCGAGCGTCTTCCTGGTCTTCCTCAATGGTAAAAGTCCCCTCCACAAGCAGAGCCTAATGAATAAATAAACATGGAGAGTTAAAACTGGATGCTGTTACTTTAGATCACATGAAAAGAAAGTCTAATCCTCTCTTTTTTGAAAGCATTGCTTATGAACATGAAGGGAAATATTGTGTTTAGTTTACAGAAGGCAGTTTTGTATTTTGCACAGAAGCTGATAAGTCATTAATTTCAGGGCAGCAGTAGGTATTATTCTTGAGTCAGAACTTGGCCCCTTAATTACTGTATATGTTTGTCTTGCCACTGATAACTGTCAAATTATATTAGCTGCCATACCATTTAATTAGTTTGTAGCAGCAGGTGTCAAAGCCCTTCAGAGTGTGTTCACTGCACGTGTGCCCTCACACAGAGGCAGAGCACAGTGTCTCCTCTGTTCTCAACTCATTTGTCTGTCAGGCTTGATATGAACAAACCTCTGCAGGCAGTTTGAGCTCAGCAGAGGAGGTTCATGTACACTAATGTGCTTGAGCACTGTTACCCTTTTCTCTGTTTAAAGTTTGTCGTGTTTTTTTAACACATGAGTAGAGTCAGCTTTGTGGTCTTGAGGTAAATTAAAGTATGTGCTGTAACTTTATGATCCTTTATGGATCTAACACTCAACTCAACACCAACTCAACTTTATTTATAAAGCACTTTAGAAACAACCACAGCCAAAACAGAGTTCTGTACATAAATAGACAAACAACGCAGGCATAAAACAAATAAAAACAGGATAATAAAACAATAAAAACAATAAAACAATAGAAACAATAAATAAAAACAAACCATAAAACACTCAAACAGGAGCAGAGTCTCATGTGGGGTTGAAAGCCAAGGAATAAAAATGGGTTTTAAGCTGAGTTTTAAAAATGGACAGTGAGGAGGCTTGTCTAATGTGGAGGGGAAGCTCATTCCATAATTTAGGAGCAGCAACAGAAAAAGCTCTATCCCCTCTGAGCTTCGGTGTTGACCTCGGTACCTCCAGGAGCAGCAGATCAGCTGACCTGAGGCACCGAGCAGGAGTGTAGGGGTGAAGGAGCACAGAGAGGTAAGGCGGGGCCAGACCATTTAAAGATTTAAAAACAAATAAAAGAACACTTTTGTTTTCAAGCAAAAAAAACACCAAACAACTTTGCATTCCAGCTTCTCAAATATCAAAATTACATTATTTATTTTTCTTTAGGTTAAAGAAGAAAAGCTATGATTAACATTTTAACATTTCTATTTAGCTGACTCTTTGCAGACGGGATAATAATAAACAATTTGGAAAAATGTGTTCTGCAAAACAATCATCAGTTGCAACTCTTCTAGAAAACACAAGCCGGACACAAATTCAGCTCAGAAATGTTAAACAAAGAAATCATGAACATGTATTTGTTCATTCTTAAATATGCCTGGTAACAGATTATGAAAGAGTGAAACTCTCGCTGGTCGGAAAATGTTGTCCCACCGCTGTGTTGGCATTGGAGGTAGTAACAAAGGTGTTTCTGAGACGGGATCACAGTGAGATGGTGGAGCGGGCAGAAGAGCGCTGTGTGTGTTTGTTATATCCGAGTGTGTTCGATGTGAAATGATGCACTGGGACACCAATATTACACAGTTACTAGATCAGTATGGAAGCACAAAGGCAGTGAGCTGTGTGAGAGTGTTGTTGAGGACTTGTAATGACAACATCATAACCACAGAATCAAATAGTGTCCTTGGCTAAAGACATACATCTTAGCATCCAGACTTGACAGAATATAAAAACATTATCTTCACAGATTCACATGTGAAAATGAGGATTAAGTAAAAATAAGAAGCAAGTCCGCCCTCTTGTGTGCGGTGAATCTAATTTTCTGTCAAATGTACTGTGATATGTTGTTAAGCAGAACTTTGGTGTTTCTTTAGTTTGATAAATCTTAATGTGTGGGTCTCCATCTTAATCTGAATCTGTCTGAACAATCTCAACAGGTAACATTCTAGGTGTGATTCGAGATCATCAGAAGCTGGTCAGCACCTTCCGACTGATGCGCAGGGCGGGTTTCATCAATGAGTTTGTGTCCATCTCGACTAACTTAACCGACCGCTGCGTCTACATCTCGTCTGATGGAGGACGTCTCTGCCGGTGGGGAACATGAATGATAGAAACTCAAGGACACTTTTTTAAAATCTTAAATTGATAGAACATTCTTAATCATCAAAAGGCCTGGTTAAAAGTGACTGTCTTGATGAGTAATTTTACAGTCTGTTTCTTTCTTCAGGCCGTACATCATTGTGAAGAAGGGACAGCCGATGGTGAAAAACAAACACATTGAGGACTTGTCACAGGGCTACAGGTGAGATCCAGGAGAACCTCTTGTTGGCACAGTCTCTAAAATGTCATGATAATCATATACATATAACTTTGTGGAAGTTTGTGTAACTTGCCCTGCTTATCTTTTAACTTCTGAATTTTATCATTTTTCTCAGAACCTTTGAAGACTTTCTGCACGAAGGCCTGGTGGAGTACCTGGATGTAAACGAGGAGAACGACTGTCAAATCGCTCTTTATGAACACATGATTTACAAGTGAGTGGCCTGAGAGTCACCTGAGGTGTTCCAGGAGATTGTTTGGAATTCCCTCTTTTTCTTAAAGTCATCTAACACTCACACAGTGCCTCCGCCACTTTTAATGCTGTTTTGTATTTCTGCAGAGACACGACACACTTGGAGATCGAACCCTTCACTCTGTTAGGGGTGTGTGCAGGCCTTATCCCCTACCCCCACCACAACCAGTCCCCCAGGAACACATACCAGTGCGCTATGGGCAAGCAGGCAATGGGTAAGAGTCAGCTGAGCTGGTAGCTTCAGTCAGCAGAGAGGGCATTCAGCTGTGGAGATTTCAAATCCTTTCTCAAACATCCTCCACACAGCTGCAGTGTTCACTTCTGTGCATGCAGACACACTAACACCGATACTGACAGTAATCTAATCTCCCCTCAATACTTTTTTAAAGCCTTTTAAACCTGCAGGTTCAGAGTTTACAGTTTTATTTGCATAAGTTAAAATCATACAAAAGCACATTAGAATAACAAACACTATAGATACAAGAAGCCTGCTGGTTAGTCTCCCCCCAAAACCCTGCTCCTGTTCTACTTCACGTCAGAATACATTTGTATGTGTGATTGAGTGTTTTTCTTATGTGTGTGTCAGTGTGTGTATGCGCATGGACATCAAACATGGGGCGCTTGCGTAGGTTCTCTATTGTGCTGTGTGTGTGCGGAGGCCCTTTCCCTGCCAGTCACCCAGAGTGTCATTAGCAATTCATTGTGTCTGCTCTGGCTGTGCTCAGGGGGTCAGTGTGCTCAGCTGCGAAAGACCACAGAGTGCGCACCCGCAACTCCTTGGTAACCAAAACTTCCCCAAACAGCCCTGCTAACATTCGTAAGAGCCCCCACCCCACCGCTTTACCTCCGTCCGTCCCTTCCTCCCCTCCCCCGACTTTTACAAAAACACGGACTGGAACTATATTTGGCCCAATATCCTCTGCCTTGTCTGTTTTGTGTGACTGGTTCTATACATGTGCAAATCTGGTTGTGTGGCTCGGGCCTATTATCACAGACTTTGTGCTTGTAGCCTGATTGTGAAGTAATAGCATCTGACAAATGTCAAGGCTTCCAGGGAGGCCAGGCTTTATGCCATAACTCACCCTGCTCCTGAAATCTGCTGGTCTGAGATGGTCATAACTGGGCCCAGGCCTGACCCACCCACCCACCCTTCAGGAGGATGATGGACGATAATCTGCTAATTAATTATTAAAAGACAGTCATACAGATTGAAAATAATGACTTACATACATTCCCAAATAAAATAAAAAATAAAAAGATGGTCGTATGTTATTGAGCAAGTTATTGAAAGTTTTCCAAACACTGCACAAATCCTTGATTTCCCTCTGCAGGTACAATCGGTTACAACCAGAGGAATCGTATTGACACCTTGATGTACCTGCTGGCATATCCTCAAAAGCCCATGGTCAAAACAAAAACCATCGAGATAATCGACTTTGAGAAGCTTCCTGCCGGTCAGAATGCCACTGTGGCTGTGATGAGCTACAGCGGCTACGACATTGAGGATGCCCTGGTCCTCAACAAAGCCTCACTAGACAGAGGTGAGCGCATGTTGCACGTCACAGAGGACTGAAACATTTTGAATCACATTGTACTCAAAGACTGTTGTATCACAGCATATTTTAAACAACCTTTTCATGTTGAAGACATTTAGAAAGCCTTATCTGTGTGTTTCAGGATTTGGCCGCTGCCTAGTTTATAAAAACGCCAAGTGCACACTGCGGCGCTACACCAACCAGACCTTTGACAAGGTGATGGGGCCCATGCTGGATGCTGCCACGCGAAAGCCCATCTGGAGGCACAGCATTCTGGATGCTGATGGCATCTGCTCCCCTGGTGAGAAGCAGCAAGTGTGGATGTTTTATTTAATGCATGTGTCCTGTCAAATAACCAGCTCCAAACAAGCTCACAAGACACCTTATTTAATGAGAGGGACAGACCAGAAATTAATGCGACAATGTGAATTACAAATGATATTAATCACTTTATCCCAGAGTTATAGAAAAAATGTAGTGACCACTCCATCAGTTCAAGAAGTCTTATTTAAAACAGATGTTCTGAACCTGTAATTACAGTATAGAGTAATAAACTTGTCGACTTTTCCTCAAAGTTCTCTTAGATGTTTTCAAATTTGCCAATTTGATCTTTTCAATTCTACAGCTTAAGACCTTCTGTTAAGTTTGCTTTTACTGGAAGTGACTCAGAATGAGTCGTTCCTTTCTACCAGACTCCCTTTCTTGTCTGAATGTGATCAACTATACCATTAAAAACAGACTGTTGCACATATGGCCCAGTCTTTTCACGAGTACTTTGATCGGTATACATTTTACAGAGCAGTGTAGCTCAGGTGTTCAGTGCCTCACTAAAATTATACTGTTGCTTCATACTGGTGGCCTCTTGGTGAGAGAGGTTTCAGTTGCAGGATTGATAAAGAGCCCACACAGAATTCAGAAATCCCATATTTATGTTTTTGTCTGCTCGTATTGGTTCTACTTATCACTCAGGACCTGATTCAAACTTTACACGGACAGACATACACAGGCTGATCTATCAGTGATAATCTGTTATGTGTCCTGTGTGTGGTACAGGTGAGAAAGTGGAGAACAAGCAGGTGTTGGTGAACAAGTCCATGCCAACTGTCACCCAAACACCACTGGAGGGCAGTACCCAGCCAGGCCAGCCCCAGTACAGAGACGTGCCTATCAGGTGAGTTTATCTCAGCCCCACACACACACCTCAGCTCAGCATGTTTACTGTAACCTCAGTGTGTGTGTGTGTGTGTGTGAGACACACCTGTTGAGCTCCTGTATGAAACCAGATGTAGAAATTAATTAAATAAAAACATTTGTATTTCTTGTAAACTCACTCCTGCCGTTCTCTCGTTTCCTTTCTGCAGCTATAAAGGCTCAACAGACTCGTACATTGAGAAGGTGATGATATCCTCAAACGCTGAAGATGCTTTCCTCATCAAGATCCTCCTGAGGCAGACCAGGAGACCTGAGATTGGGGACAAATTCAGCAGTCGGCACGGACAGAAAGGTGCCAACCTCAGCACTTTCACCTTCAGCCTCCTAATAGTCATTTCAAACCTACATGAGCACAACACAGAGGACCTTACTGATACGCATCCCAATTCAAGCCCTAAATGTTGTCATAGAAGATGGTAAATGACTCGGGTGGACAAAAAACTTTGGTCGTCTCATTGCTGAAGCATTTGTTGAGTCAAGTCCCAGTGGCTGTTGCTCTGTCACTGCCCCCCTGTCCTCATCTTTCAAGAGCTCTTTTCAATTAATTGGCTCTTTGTCCAGTGCCAGACTATGCAAATTTATTACACCCCAGCAGTATTCTGCTGCTACTGGGGGAAAAAGTGTTTACAACCTCCATTGTTTTGCAGCACCTCCCCTATAGAGGGCTGGTATGATGTTTTAATCAAAAAGCTAACTGGCGCCATGCATAATTTACTCTCCTCATTAACGCTGTGGCCACTGGGCGGTCAGCTCAGGACGGGACAATGTCCTCTGTCTCAGATCATGACAGAGAGAGAAAGGTCACCGTGGGGTTAGCTGGGCCAGATTTATAATGGAAAGTCCCAGATGTGCAACTGATGTACAGATAGTTTCAATTAGAGTGTTTGAAGTCACGTTGAGGTGTTCACAGTAACTTAAGATTCAAGAAATGCCTTATTTTTTGCTCTACTTCAAATATTTTTTTCATTTGAAACCACACATTTTCTTATTTTGCACGTGACTTTGACAGAAGAATAAAACTAACACCAAAGTAAGTTTAATTAATCAATTAGCAGTGAATTTCCCTGCAGCTATAGATCATCAGGCTGCTCATGACTAGTCTCATAAGTCCTGGTCAGCAGAGCAAAATAAGTTAATTATTTACCGGTCACACACACACACACACACACACACACACACACACACACAAACACACACACACACACACGCACACACTCTCTCTCTCTCTCTCTCTCTCTCTCTCTCTCTCTCTCTCTCACTCTCTCTCTCTCTCTCTCTCTCTCTCTCTCTCTCTCTCTCCCTCTCACTCTCTCCCTCTCTCTCTCTCCCTCTCCCTCCCTCCCCCTCTCTCTCTCTCCCCCTCTATCTCTCTCTCTCTCTATCTCTCACAGCTGTGGGGGTGGGGGAGGAGGTGCAGGGTAGTCAGTAGTAGGGGCCCATTGTGTAAGCCGCCAGCGTGGAGCTCTATGAGCTGTGATGGAGGGCTCTGGACCCTTGCTGTTGTCTTGCCATTCTCTGCTGATTTCATGCCTCTTTTATCATTCACTTTCACACAAAACAAACAACACCGTGGATGTCTGCTATGAGAACTAGAGTCTCTCTCTCTCTCTCTCCCTCTCCCTCTCCCTCTCCCTCTCCCTCTCCCTCTCCCTCTCCCTCTCCCTCTCTCTGATTATTTCCTTCAACTTTCTCCTCCATTTTCTACTTTCCTTCCTCTTACTCTCTTTCTGCTTTCATCCTACTCCTTTACCCCGATATTCAAGCTTTTTTTTTTTTACTCCCTTTTCTCTCTTTTGATTTTCCCCTTTTATGTTTTCTTCTGGCGCGGGTGTTCTTGCCTTTTCTCCTCTCTTATACACCTTCTTCCTGCTGTTGGATGACTTTCCAGTAAATTGCTGCACTTGTTCCCAGTCAACATCCTGTTACTACATCCTGTCGGGCATCAACAGTCGCTCTGTTGCTGACTGCTCAACTAATAGTGAATTTTTCCCACGTGCATGGATTCAATTTCTCCTCTCCAGTTGATCTTCTCCCACTTCCTCCAAGTTGAACTGAAAGTCATGGATGTGTAATCCCTGCCTCACCTTCCTCCACTTCCTGCTCTCCTTCTCTTCTCTCCTCTTTCTCTTTTTTTCATTTGCAAATGGGTTGACAATCTGTTTACCCTGGCCAGGGAAGAGTGCTTCGGCCCCCTCAGCAAACATTTGCACTCACACTTAAACTCCTGGCTACCAGGGCGCTCGTCTCTCCACGTCATGTGAATCAAAAGATCAGCCTGTCTGTCCACAGGATCATGGAAATGCCATGCTCAGCTAGAGGAGCAGCAAGAAACAAAAATGTTTTACTACAAGTTTGTTAAGTTTGTGGGAAAAGCTCATCTGACTTTTGGATAAAATTCAAAGATATTTCTGTAGACTTTATGTCTGACTTGCATTGTGAGTTGAAGTTACATCGCTCACATTTTTACTATGCTTAATTTGCAGTTTATGTAAATGTATAGTTGAACTACTTTGTGCAAAAATGTGTGTATTTAAATTGTCTCTCCTTCTCTATCCCTGTGTGTGTGTGTGTGTGTGTGTGTGTGTGTGTGTGTGTGTGTGTGTGTGTGTGTGTGTGTGTGTGTGTGTGTGTGTGTGTGTGTGTGTGTGTGTGTGTGTGTGTGTGTGTGTGTGTGTGTGTGTGTGTTTCTGTCTCAGGTGTTTGTGGTCTTATTGTTCCTCAGGAGGACATGCCGTTCTGTGACTCCGGCATCTGTCCTGATATTATCATGAACCCTCACGGATATCCCTCCAGAATGACGGTACGACTCTCCCCACCTGTAGAGGAACTTTTTTCAAACTCAAATCTATGATTGTTTTTACCGCAGATTTATCTACAGAGTATTAGATAAACAAATCCCTGAAAAGTTAAATCTAAAAAAAGTCAGGAAAGGGGCGTTGATTTAGTTTTGTGGTCAGAGCACAAGTCCTAAATGCAGAGGCCTTTAGATGTCTTTGCTGCAGCCCTTCAACCCGACACCCTCATGATGTGTGTCGTCCCAACCTTTAACCAAAATAGTCCACGTCTCTCTTCAGCTGTCCTTTCAATGAAGTTAATAGTTAATCACAAAACATAAAGGTAGACGTGAGTGATGACATTTTCCCTGAACTCGTGGGAGAAGCATCAGAGCAGCAACTAATAGTTATTTTAACCTTAAACAGAACAAATAACGTATTAGTATAAATAGTATTAATGATAAACCCATGATGGCATCTTCATATGTCTTGTTTTGTATTTTATGTATCGACCATTTAAGATCCAAGAAGGCAGCACGTCTGCCTGACTGTTCGTCTGTTTATGACTGCCTGAATGATATCTGTTTATGCCAGGGGTGATAACAATTGATCACTCACGAATTGACTTATAAACTGAAGGACACTTCTACTTTTTTTTTTAACCCTGTTTTGGGATCTTACAGCACTATTGGTGTATTTGATGTTAGTCGATCTAGCGTCACTGGGACTGACCTTGACAGCATTCAGTTTCAGGAACATGTTCGTACTGCAGTGTCTCCTGAAGACAAATGCTATCACTCATTACCTGTCTTAATATGTGAAACCATCCTTTGCGCTGTCCTTAAGTATCTGGAGCACTCTGTCTGGACAGAACGTCATGCTTATTCACTGTTCAGAGCTGGCGAGCAGACGTGTTGCTTGATTTTGATGACAGGTCTTGAGTTCAATTCATTTATCCACAGCATCGCCCCACTGGCTCATCTTTCTGTTTCCATGTGACGTAAAGCATCATAACCGTTCAGCTTGGTACCAAGCGGCAACCTCCGGTCCCAAAATATGAGCTCACGCGGAAACGTTATCAACTGCAATTCATCGAGAATCCGCTTGAGGCTGGCTGCAGAAACACTGGAAACCAAATAGACACCAATTCAAAAAAGACGATCTTTGCAGCATTAATAAACATTTTACGGCCTGGTTCAAAAAACGGCTTGGCCCTACAAAGCTAATTTCTCTATCGGCACACACTGTACGGGGGGTGAATTTTTTTCTAACACAACGGTTCAGAAGATATTAACATTACGAGTTTTTGCCCAAATAAGGACATGACTGACGTGACTCCCGGACAGGAACACATAGCTGTTGGCTAAGAGGCTCAAACACCGCCTCTTTACGTCACACAATGCCTGGTTGAGTTCCACATTTCCAATATGGCTGCCGCCGTGGATTGGCTCCAAAACAGTGCTCAGGACCAGATGGGTGACGTCACGGATACTACGTCCATTATTTATGCAGTCTATGCTTGGGACAAAAGAAAAGCCTGAACTGAATTACTTTGTTGCTGACCTGGATTCCTTTATTTCACTTAACTCCTTTGGTTGACAACTTCCTACGCTCCATACTCTTTACTTTGGATCACAGCGATGACATGGAGAGAACAAACATGTTGGCTCCTCCTGTTGGTTTATTGATAACTTTATGCAGCACTGTAAACAGCTGCTGCTGGCAAGACAACTCACATCCAGTGCAACCAATCACGGATTCAACATATAAACATGCAGATCTTGATATTCATTGGCTGTGACAACACTCCCTTTACTTCTGTTTTTCCTATCTGACTTTGTGGACTTGATCTTAGTGTCATGATTTTATTTTAAACTTCTCAGGGTTCACACAGATTTTTTTTGTCTCACAACAGATGTCTAGGTTTTCAAATCGATGAATCTCAATGGTCTTTCTTGTCTGCGAGTAGACGAAAACGTTGGTGTAATCTCATCTATAAGTCTGTTTTGGGTCTGCTTCCTTCAGACCTTCTAACTAGGGATGCACGATATTATCGGCACATTATCGGTATCGGCCAATATTGGCTTTAAAATGAACTATTGGATATCGGCCAACACGCCGATATTAACCGATAAAATAATGGGCTGCTGCACACATGTTGGGCTCATGTTTAAATGATGTATTATTTGTTTTTAACAGAGGCGTCGCCTTTGTCTCCTGCCCAGGGACTACAGATGTAAATTAGCTGCTAGCTAATTCTGGTACAAGTAAATGGCTCTACACTGTCCCTGTTGAAATAAACAAACAAACAAATAAATAAATAAAAAATGTTTTAAGTTAAATTTGAATTTAAGCAGCAGTCTGTAAGGTTCATGTAGCTGACTAATTTAGGCATATTTACTGTCAAAGAGTAAACCATTTTATTTAACTTGGGTTTAATTGCTGTACAGTTGCACTTTCCACATGTTCCCTGTGAACAGAGGTTAGGTTTACTTTCTATGTCAAATGTGAAATTGGCCAAATTTGCCCTGGTTGTGGGTTTTGTTATGATTGTCTCAGGGAGAGCATCATCCAAGTTTTAAGTAGGATGTATCTTTGTATGACTTTTTGTTTGAAAGCAATTGTCATAATTAAATATGCAGTTTTAGGCATCAAGTATTTTTCTTACTTTGCACAAGAAATGAATATTACAGAACAAATGTGATAAGAGTATCACTATAATACTGTACGCTAATTCCAATACAGAAGAGAATTGATGATCTCTGCAATTAGGTGTGCTAAAAAAATATCGGTATCGTTAATCGGCTAAATGAGTTGTAAAATATCGGCATATCGGATATTGGAAAAAAATCCAATATCGGGCATCCCTACTTCCAACCTACATCAGACTTATTATGATCAACTATTATCAATAGTGAAATGGTGTGAAACTGAGCCTTAAAATAGTTTGTTTTGATCTTATTAATTAGTAACCAAATGAACTCATCTCTTCTATTGTGTGTGATTTTTGTGGCTCAGGTTAAATCCACCTCTAATAGTTTGTGTTCTTACAGCCAGACTTTAAACTTTAAACAGTTATCTGTGAATGAACTTTGTCTGTTCAGGAGTTTGTGTCTCTTTCCTGAAACAAAACCTCTTATTATCCTCCCTCTTCTTCTCTCTGGGTTATCATTGGCTCCCAGAGCACACGTCCATTGATGCCGTTAAGCAGCAATCTTACTGTTCACAAAAAGATATTTGTTGCCACGGAGACAGCCGCCTGTAGCAGTGTGTGGAAGTTTTATCAAACGTGCGCAGTACATCTGAAGTGCAGGGTGGTGCTGAATGAGAATGACATGAAACTTGGCTCAGATTCTGTCCTCTTTTTGTCCCTTACACTGTAAAAACTTGAGCGATCTTTACTGCTGAAGTTGTCAGCGTGTTTACTCTGTGGTTGTCATGGAAAACACTCAGCAATGTTTGGCTCAGAAGGATGTTTCTGTGGCCTGGGAGTAGGTGTTTCCTTTTATGTGGCGGGGTCAGAGGTCATCTGAATGCGACCTCAGTGGAATTGTTGAAATCAGTCACCCTTGGACTGCTGGTCCCATCCTGAGGCGTACATGTGTAATCTAATTTCACCTTAAATATCAGCATTTGTTCCCAGGAGAGAGTGCAGGTCACAAAACCGTTATGTTATGACTAGTTATGTTTCTGCATTTCAAAGAGTTTGTTTGATTCCGTCAGGTCGGAAAGCTGATAGAGCTGCTAGCTGGGAAGGCCGGGGTCCTGGATGGACGGTTTCACTACGGTACGGCCTTTGGAGGAAGCAAGGTGAAGGATGTGTGTGAGGATCTCATTCGTTATGGATACAACTACCAGGGCAAAGATTACGTCACCTCGGGGATCACCGGGTAATCAAGAGCTCATGTTTAATCCCACTCAAAATAACACTTCACGTTAATCCAAAGAACACCTTATTTTATTGACTTCATCTTTGATTCTTTCAATTTTAATTCATTTCTTTACACAGTGTTCCAAATTTTTATGAATATTTTAAAAACTATGTTAACAGTCCTTTTTAGATTTGTAAGGAAGTCAGATAGTGAATATATTTCTTCAACTGTGTGGTTAAAATTATGCTTTTCAAGTGTATTTTTAAATAAAGGCAGAATGAGTGTGCCAAATGATTATGCAAGGATAAGAGCATATAGCTTGTGAAAATTTAAAACTAGGCACCATTTTAAACATTCTATTGATTGAAAATAATGATATTTACTACAACTGTATTCAAACTTCAACAAAAACAACACTTTTCTTTAGATTTGTATACAAAATAAAACTGTTTATGTCTTTAAAACATTTCAAATCTAAAGTGTTTCTCAAATGTCCAATATAACCTCCTTTTCTTTCAGTGAGGGTCAGAGGTCACTGGTAAACTGATTTAGTTTCTGATGACTTCTCTGCTGACACTGTGTTTTGCACCTTGTATGGCTTTCCAAAGATGCTCTTTGAGCTGTATTTCTTGCCATTACTGTAAATTATCTTCTTCAGTATTGACCACAAGTTCTCAGTCGGGTTGAGACCGGGTGAGCAGGCAGGCTAGTTCATGAGGCGATCCTCTTTAAAGCCCTGAGATGCCATCCTGTCCTGGGAACATGAGGCATGTGACGGTGCATTGTGCTCATGCATGAACATTAGCATCTTTTTCACTTTAGCTGAATATCTTTTCCTCCATGGAGGAAAAAACAAACCGAACTGGCCTGCCTGCTTACCCGACTGAGAACTTGTGGCCAATTATAAAGAAGATAATTTACAGCAATGGCAAGAAATACAGCTCAAAAGAGCCATATTGGAAAGCCATACAAGGTACAGCACACAGTGTCAGCAGAGAAGTCATCAGAAACCTCACTAAATCAGTTTACCAGTGACCTCTGACCCTCACTGAGAGTAAGGAGGTTATATTGGACATTAGAGAATCACGAAATGTTTTAAAGACTTTAACAGTTTTATTTTGTATAAAAATGTAAAGAAAACTATTGTTTTTGTTGAAGTTTGAATACAGATGTAGTAAATATTATTATTTTCAATCAACAGAACGTTTAAAATTGTGCCTAGTTTTAAATTTTCACAAGTTATATGCTCTTATCACCAACTTGCATAAGAATTTGGCACACTAATTTCTGCAGATTCTGCATTTATTTAAAAATACAGTCAACGTACTTTGAAAAGCATAATTTTAACCACACAGTTACAGGAATATATTCACTATCTGACTTCTTGACAAATTTGAAAATGACTGTTGACATAGTTTTTAAAATATTCACAAAAATACAACTTGCATAATAATTTGGAACATGGTGTACATTAGATACTTGCACATGAAGACATAAATCTAGTTCATTACATCCAAAGCATTCTCAGGGCGATGTCCAGATTTTAAGGTAATGCTGCAGTAATGACAACTCAACACATACTGCAGGGAGACCTCTTTAATTAATACACCTGTGAGGAGGAGCACAGTGTTTTGGCAGCCAAATGTCAGAGATAGAATTTCTGAGCTACACAGAGTGAACCTTTGTTGTCAGAAGTTTTCACTGTGAAGTGGATTTTCACAAGACAACAACTCCAATAAAACAAACTGATACAGAGAGGTGGTTATGACTCGTGTGAGAAGATGTCATCAGCAGGTGTTTAGTACTTTATGGATGTTTTAACTGTGTTTCTGTTTGGCTGCTGTGTTATCATTAGGGAACCTCTGGAGGCTTACATCTACTTTGGCCCGGTATATTATCAGAAACTGAAGCACATGGTCCTCGACAAAATGCACGCCAGAGCTCGAGGACCCAGAGCTGTACTCACCAGGTAAACATGATAAGAAAGCACACCTCAGAGTTTGTCTGTTTGTTTTTTTGTCTTTTTTTTGCGCTTATTTGTTAGAAGTTTTGAAACAGAAAAGACAATGTTGTTTATCATCCTTTAGACATGGAGCAGGTCCAGTAATAAACTGCAGCCCTCTTTATTTCCTAAATGTGTCTGTCCCCCTGTTAGGCAGCCAACTGAGGGCCGCTCCAGAGATGGAGGTCTCCGTCTGGGCGAGATGGAGCGCGACTGTCTGATTGGCTACGGAGCAAGCATGTTGCTGCTGGAACGCCTCATGATCTCCAGTGATGCATTTGAGGTGGATGTGTGCGGACAGTGTGGCCTTTTGGGATACTCAGGGTGGTAAGTGGAACAGCAGTTTCTCTCGAAGAACTGGGAAAGTTTGTCGGGGTATTTTAAAGAGCGTCTCTCTGAAAAACTGGATGATTCAATAATCTTGTTGTTTCATCCTGTTTCTGCCTCATGTCCTCAGCCTGGGTAAAACTAGCATAGGTTTAGTAGGATGTTTAAGCACAACAAAGTAGATATTGCATGAACTTCTTCAGTTTCACAAGGACTTTTCAGTCAAGATTGATCTCTAAGCGAGTCCTTATGTGTGATAGAGTAAAGTTAGTATTCTTCTGTATTGTCTCCAGTCTGATTCTCAGCCTTTCATCTTCCAGGTGTCACTACTGTAAGTCATCCTGCCATGTTTCCTCACTGCGTATCCCGTACGCCTGCAAGCTGCTGTTCCAGGAACTTCAGTCCATGAACATCATCCCCCGACTCAAACTGTCGCGCTACAACGAGTGACCAGGACAGAAACACAGTCTGTGAGTGAAAGGATCAGAGGTAGAGATTATGTAAGGAGTCTGAAAGTACATCATGTGTAAAGATACCAGAGCTGTCGTTAAGCTTTAAAATGAGAGATTTTGGCTTTTGTTGGTTTTCACAACCCTAAAATGTGAAATTTTTGTTGCTACTTTGTCATCATTACGCTCTTTGTATGTGTACATAATAAACACAGAACAATTATTTCATTTTCAGCTACTGTGTGGGGCTCTTAATTTCAATAATACATTTCTATATTTATTACAAATAAATTTTAACATACTTTATATTTGCTTAATCTGAACACATTGAATCAAAAATGAAGCAGAGGGGGAAGTTAACATTTTCAGTCTTCTATTACACTTTAATTAGACAATAACATTTTTTTAATGTAAAATTCTGGATTTTTTAAAAATATTTCTGAAGCATAGAAAGGGTTTGTGATGCTGTATTTTCTTCTCTTTAGACAACAACTGGGTTTCATGCCAGAGATGATCATCTCTAGATTAGTAGATTAATATTGTGTAAAGTTATTTTGATCCAGGGAGTATTAGGTGACATACATTATTCAGTCGATCCACATTTATTAGTTACATGTCAAAGCCTCTGGCTCTCTACTGTACGCTTCATGTTAATGTCAGGGATCATTGATGATGTTAATGTGCGTAGAAAAGCTCCAATCAGGGATTTGACATTTGACTTCTAAATTTATTCACAGGCTTAAAGATTGAAGGTTTTTAATCCTCAAGGAAAAATGATGAAATAATAATAATAGTGTGTTGATATTTTTTTATATCTATTTTTATTAATGTTTTTTATTATAAGGAGTTTTAAAAGACCAAAGAAAAATAATAAAGTTGATACTTTATGATTTTAATGGCTGAAAGTTACATTTATAACCAGATGAGAGGATAATTGTAGAAATATCATAAAATGATTTTACCTGTAACTAATCTTCCACAGGGGAAATTCACTTGTTGCAGCGGTTCACAACTAGAGAAGAGTCTAAAGAGTAATGAAGTGATTATACAAATACAAGTGACAATGGAGGGAAAAGCACCCAAATAAATGAAGTGATAAAAACTACACATTTGATGTCGGGGGTGGATATTGAATAAAATGTGACACCCTGTCCCAGGATAACAACAATATCATGACACAGCAATTCTGGGATATTAACCCTCCTGTTATGTTAATTTCTCTGGAACAGCAATAATGTTCCTGGGTCAATTTGACCCAGAGCATATTCAATTACATTTTTTAAATCTAACTTTAACTCCATTACTGACCATTTAAATCAAGATTTAGTCCATTGGTGTTCTTTAATTCTCACAGATCATGGTTCAGTGAGGACAACTCACTCGTTTTTCATTCAAATTAATGTTAAAACTTTTTTTAATGTACATTGGAAAGCCCTAAATATAAATACAATAGTTTTGTAGACATAGATTTTTGGTTATTTTATTTTACATTTTGATTTTTTAAATTTTTTTATGAAGTGATGTTGATAAATGAACACGACTCCTCTTCTGTCACATGCTGCCCAGATTTCTATGCTGTATTTAGCTGGTTTGGAAGACATATATTGCTTACAATAGACATTAAAAAGGGTCAATTTGACCCACAACATAACAGGAGGGTTAATAATTAGTAACAATCAGCTTATGATACATCATGAGATCTGATTATTGAAGGAAAAAAAGTCCCTTAAAAGGAAAAGTACAGGAATAATGTAATTAGAACACTATGAGGAGTCAGAAGAGAAATTAATTGATAGAGTGGTGTTTTTTTTTATATAAAATATTGATGTTTCATGACAGCAATACTATAATTGTATAGCCTGAAGTTAGGACAACAGTACATGGTTTATTCTTTTTTTTTTATATATATATTTTTAAATGTGGGGAACTTATGAAACACACACATTTTCATCTCGTAGAAGTTCTCAATGAAGACTCACAAAAGCTAACTGATGTATTACTCAACTTTACACCCTTATAATTTTTGTTTTTTTTACAGCTTGTAATTACTAAGACAACGTCCATATAACACGGTTCTCATGAAATTTGATGAGCAATAATACGTAATCATTACTCAGCTCATAAAAAACGCTGAAAGTGAAGTGCTTACTTTCTTCATCAGGTGATCTAAGTTGTTCTTTCTGAAGCTGACAGTTCGACGACCTTTGATAAGCAGACAGCTGGATATTTGGATACAGAGATGAGTGTTAACTGAAAATAAACACTCCTCTCATTAATGACATCAGGAAGAGAAAGTGTCTCTGAGTCATTCTGTTTCCTCTTAAACCCACCAACATGTTGTATGTAGCGTAACCATGCCCCCTACTCTTTCTCACACACACACACACACACACACACGCACACGCACACGCACACGCACACACACACACAACTCAATTGGGGCCTTTTCAGTGAACAAAAGCAGTACACATCCGTTTGTGAGAGCAGAGTGTGTGAGAATAGGACGGGTGGAAGAAGCTTTTTGGTGGCTGCACCTGTCCTATTTTATGAGGCTCTAATAAGCAGATAACGGCACTGAAAAAAGAGGACGTCCTCTGAAGGAGGTGCAGACTCCACCTTCTCTTTATCGGACTGAAATTAATTAGATCCTCCTTAAAGTCACAGCTTTGCACTGGCCTTTGAGTGTTGTGTCGTTAATGTGTTGTTTTAGTGTTCTGCTTGTTTAATCTTGCCTTTATCACTGCGTTTCTTTGCAGATAGCTCAAAATGATTTATAGTTTTGATTATTCGGTCATTTTACAAGTCTATTTGAGCTGTCACTCACTCCAGCAGCTCTTTCTTTCTAGTTTGAGGGGGAATGGATGTATTGAAATGTCTTAACAGAGCGTGAACATGTGATGTTGCTGCCACCCTGCCTGACACCTGCTCTCAGGTGGCTGCGTGGTGTGTGTCACTGAGAAGCAGCATCAGTTGTGCCCACGCCTGCGCACTGATGGAGAAAGTCCCCCTTTTGCTATCCATGGTGTGGTGAGTAATTCAGCCATAATCCGCCTTTCTCCTCTCCCCTCTTCTTTCCCCTCTCCTCTCCCCCTCTCCTGTGGTTCCATTCATATTCTAATCACAGCTTTCCCTTCTCCAGCTCTCAGGCACTCCATCAGAGCCCTCCCAGCCTCGGGCTTTGCACTTTTACTTCCCCCCCTTTGTGACTGTTCCCTCTTCTCAGAGGCACACCAAAAATAAGATTTCCACAGCCAGAGAGTGAGCGAAAAGAAGGAGAGAGCTCCACTCGTAAATTCACACTGGTGCAATTTTTGTGTCATTTGGGGGATTTGAGTCTGACTGCACATTAACTGTGAAAAAAGTTAGCACGAAGATGGTTTAATGATGAAATGAGGTGAGAAACAGACAAAATGAAACAACAAGTGTCCTGAGGATGTAAAGTGTGAGTTAAAAACATAAGGGTAGACCGGAGCAGGGGTTGTGTAGGGAAGTATGTTTATATGGAGCTCTGGGGTGTATAAAAACGTATTAAATGCCATAATGGAAGACGGGGAGGCCACAGTGTTAGGACTGCGTAGATCTAAGCCTCTTTTTTTTTCGTTGGGAGGGAGCTTTTCTTATTCAAAACAGCCCCACAAAAGACTTCCAGTGAGCCTTGCCACATCCCCATCTGACTTGGGGCCATTCATCAGCCTTCCAAGCCTATCAATGACATGTCCCCATCAGGGCTCCTATAAAATCAGCCCCTTTCCCATGAAACATCAGCAAACATTTTGACGGGTCTGGCTTTCCCCCCGCTGGATTTCTGGAGTCTCTACCCCCCCACCCCATCCCTTTTTCCTCCCTTCTTCCCACCTCCCCCCTCTCGTCCGCCAAGTCCACCCCTCTCTGGGCGAACCTCAGATCCTCAACATCTCCCGTGACGGGCAGTGGTCACGGAAACAGAGCAAGCAAAGGGGAGAGCTGCTGAGGAGGGGGAAACGTGCACTAAGCCATTTTCTTGGAGGAGCCAGTGTTGTTGATGGGAAGAGGATGCATTGCGGGCTGCTGGAGGAGCCTGATATGGATTCCACAGGTCAGTCCTGTTACACTCTCCTCACTTTGACTGAAATCTCACTGCTGTTCAGAAACACTGTGAGAGCTTCTGCTGCTGTGGGAAAACTTTCTCTGAACTCTTGTAGTGTCAGTGTCTAGACAATCGGCTGTTGATTTATTCTGTTTTTTAATCTTTCTGTCTCTTATCTCTTGAAGCCATTGAATAATTTATGAATGACTGTGATTGGTCACACACATTTATAAGAAGTGCTGCTATGTCAGTGTTGTATGATTGAAAATAGTCATATAAAACAGGGACGCAGATCTTAAATCTCTAGTAGTGACTCAATCAATTGATCGCTTTTTTTTTTTTGGAAATACATTTGTCAGTCCAACAAATTGAAATATCTCTGTTGCTATTTAAAAGCGATTTAAGCTAACACCCTAGAAAATGCTTGCAAATGTTATGCACCTGCTCTCCTTATTTTGCTGCTATTTTGAGACCAACATTCAGAAAACTCAAGCTTCAAAACTACATTTAGGAGTTAAATATTTTTAAATCTTATCCAGTAAATTTAAGTGTTACATTTTCGGAAATTAAAAAAATGTTCTACAGCAAATATGCAACAGTTTGTTACTGCTGGTTCTGTAAAGTGATCAATGAAGGTTTGGAAACAGTGAGGAGGAATACTGTTATTGGTTGTAGTCCTGTTAGAGTAGTTTAACTATGAATGTGTTTCTAAATGAGTAAGCATCCGCTCTACTTGCAGATCAAATATAATCCAATTATTTAGATCCCCAACTTATCTGTTCCTGTGTCAAATGAAGCTTGAGGTCTGAGCCTGTGTTGAGAATTAGCTTCACTTCAGTGGGTTCGGTTTTTAATTCCCAGGGTTTGCTTGTTTTAGGGTTTTTTTTTTGTAGCTTTTTTTTTTACATAATATACAAAACAAATACTGCTATAAGAAGAGGGGGATGACAGTGACAGTGGTAGTGTTTGATTAGAACAAATGTTATCTTTAAATAGTGTAAGTAGCTTGATAATATACCAGCATGTGCAGTACATTTAATAAGCCAGTAATGTGACGTTGGTAATATGTATAAATAAAATACCATTTAAGAGTTAGCTTCCAGTGATAATGGTTCTCTAAGATGGGAAAGAAAGAGTGTCGGCCTGTCTCTGGAGGGCTTTCTGTAAACTGTAAACTGCTGTCTGATGACTTCTACCAGCACGTGCTGAACGTCGAGGTATTTTCAATCAAGTGGGAAAAATACTAAAACTCTTAAAAGTCTGTTCTGGATCACACACATGCTGCAACAACAGGTAGTCCTGCCAGCACTCTGTCCTAACAGCAGATGCTTTGATGGTTCTACTCATTAGTTTAAAGAATATATGATGAACAGTTTCAGGAAATATTATGTGGAGAGTTTTATTTTGATGTACAGGTCAAAGTAGCTGGTTAAGAAATGTACTTTAGAAATGTGTAGTGATGAGTAGTTAGCTCTTCTTTAGTTTTTGGTTATATGGTTACTATATAACAGAGTTAATGGTTATAGTATATTTTATTGACCAAGATTTGAAGAAAACAAGTCATTTTATTTCTCAGTTTAAACTCACAGTTTATTCTAAAAAAATAATCCTTCTAAATAGATAGAAAATTAAACTCTGTTTCTCTGTGTTGCTCTTAAATAAACAGGAAGGTGATGAATCAGGCTCAACTTCTTCCTTGATTAGATTTATCAATACTCAAACACCTGTCTTAAAACAAATGTAAGAATTTAAAATTCATTCCAGCTCTGTGTGTCGGGCTGCTTCTACATGAAAGCTGTAGTGTTTTGCTGCTGCTCGGTCACAAAAAGAACACCAGTTGAGCTTTTTCTAAGTAGAAATTAAAACGGGACAATGGCCTCTATTCCAGCAGACTGCTTCAGTAATGTGCACAGGCTCTTTTAAGCAAGTGTGTTCGCTCATAGTCCCTCGGGAACAAAGCTGGATTCCTGCCGTCCTGCTGAAAACATCTCAAATAGAGCCATGGCCGCCACCACTGCCCATACAATCGATTGTTGTCAGCTCAGCCTGTCACATTAGTGACATTGAAAGTGTCCTCTATAGGCGGTGATTTGCACTGTTTATGTAAATAAAGCATTAGTTCTTTTTTACTAAAGGACAAAATGAGTTCAAACCAGAGCTGTGAGCTTTGAAATTTTAGTTTCAGGAAAAATGAAAACCTAATGGTGTTGAAATGGCCATTCAAAAAGCTCATCCTTTCATTTAAAGATCAGAAAAAAACTTGATTACTACCAGGGGAAATCAAGATCACTTCATAGCTAAAGTTTGAAATATGAGTAACACAAAGGAGCAGCAGTAAAACATAATAAAAAAAATGTTGTAAAATAAAGAGTAAATGAGGGTTAAATGCAGAGAAACAGTACTGAAAATAAAATAGCAATGGAAGAACAGAAAGTTAAATCACAAAAGTAAGCTCAGAAGAAAAGTTGTATCATTACATTATCAATAGTTTACAGTTCTGTCTTAATGTGAACATTACACTGTTTTTCTGATGGGCACTACGAGGTGTCACATTCACGTTAGATTCTGCCCTGATCTGTTCTCCGTCATGTCGTCTTTAGAGAGTTGGATTGAAAGATGCCTCAACGAGAGTGAGAGCAAGCGGTACTCCAGTCACACGTCTCTGGGGAACATGTCCAACGACGAACGTAAGCAGAACAAAAACACTGTTTCACTTCAGCTGCACGATTCACTGAGGCATCATGTAAACTGCTGTTTCCCAGGCCTGTAGAAAATAAAAAACTCATTAGCTACAGTATATTATGTTAAGTATAATAAATGATCTATAATGATTTTTGAGGTCATGGATAGCTGTTAAATTTTTGTATTCTATTTTGTCTATCATGTGGACTTTTAACACTACCACATTAGTGTTATGTCATTTTACCTGAATAACTGAATTGTGACCTAAATTGTAAAATCTCTTTTTACAGATGAAGAAAAAGAGAACAACAGAGCCTCTAAACCACATTCAACGCCGGCTACTCTGGAATGGTGAGTTCTCAGAAAATTGTACACATTTATTTTATTTGTGTGTGTAAAAATAAGCGAGAAAAAAATGCAAACAGTGTTCAGCTAATTTTATGAAACTGTTCAATCAAACACAAATATTCTTAAATAACATCAACGGAGGACACATGGTGATGAAGTCTGTAGCATTTTTTAAAAATCATTTTATAAGAAGACAAATTTATTTGTTTTACATTTTGCACTCAGATGAGACTGCGGACACCAGTTTCTTTACAGTCTGGTTTCTCTGTTGGTGTATAAAGATAATATTGATTGATTGCTATCTCAGAGACAGCTTGCTTTTTAAATGTGTAATTTTTTGTTTGTTTGTGTAGAAATTTTTTTGTAGAAAAATCAGCCTAAAGGTAAAGAAGTCAGCCACAGCTACAACCAAAAGAGAATTTAAAGTGCTGACTTTGTCTATTCCAAATCTTCACTCTGCACAATGGATCAGATCTTGTTTCATTCGTTCACATGGAATTTGTTGCACTGCTATTAAGCAATATGGATGTCTATCAATAAAGTCGAGTTCTGACATGACACATACCTTTTAGTCTACGTCTTCTATACTAATAATTCAAACCTCACACATACCTCTACTTCAGATGTCCCCACTTTTAACAGACGCTCATGACCATAACACCCCTTACTTAAAAGCATTCGGTCTACCTTTTAAAGGGAAACCTTTTGACATAAATGCTGCTGTAGTTGGTGTCATCGTGCACATGAAACATTTTCACTCACATGAAATTTGATGGAATTTGATTTAAATTGTAGTTGGATGTAAACACCTCTTGATTTGCAAGCGTACTGCTGAGTTTGCTAGTAGTGGTTTAGCTTCTCTTTGTTTAATCACAAAATTTAAAAAAGAATGCTGTTTGGCCAAAATGTACCTCCAAGCTGCTCATCTCAGTTTCACTCTCATGTTTACTTTTATATTATTGCCATGCAGAATAATAATGAGTGAGGTAACCTGTATACGTGAGCAGTTATGAATCCATACTGTTGATTAGCTGCGATTCCACTGAAAACATAACTGTTATTATTTTATGTCTTTAATCAGATGACAGCTCATGCTTCTGAGTGAAAGTAAAGTCACAAACATCTCTATTTTCACTCTGAGACTGTATGATTGTTTCTCATTAAACAACAGGATAGGGCTTCACATACTACATGTATTTTTCATAAGAGCAAAGAGGGACGTAAGAGGCAGTGATTTAAGACTCAACATTTTTATGATCATTGTCAGATCGTTTGCTTATTCTACACAACTCTGGATTTCACAGGAGTGAACCCGTCTATGATGCTTTTATCTCTTTAATGTTTCAGCATTGTTTAAGGATTTATTTTGACTTTGTACTGCTCTACCCATCGTCAGTATTTGTGATCTATAAATGATGGAGTTGTTTCAAGTGTTCTGACAACACCAAAGAAAGTCAAACTAAAAACCTCTTTGCTCTATTTTGCTGGATATGTTATTTCTGTCTACTGTTTAACTAAAGCGTCTTATCTGACATGAACAGAAGTCGTGTGTTAGTAGAAGTCTGAATGTGTGATATTTAGAAAAAAGCTTTCAATGCCATCAATGATTAAGAAGATCTTTTACTGAAATATTTGAGGGTTGTGACAAAAATAGGGAAGCTGTTTCAAAATGTAATACCAGTAACATATCACTGTAAGTGATGATGGTACGCTTTGATGCATATGTTTGTGATAAATACTTTAGCAAGTGTGTGTGGGTAAGCAGCTAATCACATTCAGATATTGTTGACGGCAAAGAAAGTTGGACATTTTTATACAGTAAAAGCAAAAAAAAAGGAATAAATGAAACCTAAGACATGAAATCTAAACCCCCATCAACTGGGAATAACATGTTCCAGAAAGACTCGTCAATTTTTGGAGATCCAGTTTTATTTTATCAAATCAAGACATTGAAAATAAGAGATCAATTCTACAAAGCCTTATTGAGACATATGTTTATATATATATGTTTATGTTATCCTGTTAGAAATTAAAATCAGTATTCTGTTGACAGAGGGTTTACGGTGAGAAGCTGAAGAGGGTCGAGAATAAGCCCCTGAGGGACGTCAGAACCGCTTTCCACCTGGTTTAATGTGAACGCAAAGACAGACAGCTGCGATGGCTTGTGTTGATTAGCAGCATTAGCTGTAGCAGTAACCATTTTATATTATAGAGATTTATTTGATTCTGTATTATTATATAATATATTGCTCTATGGAGATTTAACTAGTTCATGAGTCAAATTTCTATGCAAATTGATTCCACAGCAAAATGACAAATAGCACATTTATGTCACAAACGTAATCCAAAAGTAATTTAATATTACATTCAAATGAGTCTGAAAGTGAAATGTGAAACGACCTCCTTTATTGGAAAATTTGTACCCAAAAAAAATGAAAAGTACAAGTAATATACGTGTTTTAATACTTAAAGTTTGCTGAGTATGAAAACCTAAACTTGCATGCCAAAGCACGTTCCCTAAACGTCTGTCAGTTAAGAAAAAAATTAAATCTGGTTCCAGTTTGTCCTATAGCGCATGCTGTGATGTTCACTTTAGTGCCAAAAATATTGATGCTTCATTTTGATGCACTATGTAATGTGATTATCATGTGACAGCATTCATTCAATCATGCCATTGTATCATAAAAAAGCCTGTTTGAAGCTTTGATTCTCTCATATTATCTCTTTTATATTTATAATGCTCCAACTCTCACAGTGTATATTTTTCAGCACTTACCATCACCATTTTTATTCCCAGGCTAGAAGAAAACTATGAGATAGCTGAAGGTGTGTGTATCCCCCGAAGTGCCCTCTATATGCATTACCTAGACTTCAGTGAGAAGCACGACACGCAGCCTGTGAACGCAGCCAGCTTTGGGAAGGTAAGATTCAAACATCAGCAGGGATGACGGCAGCTCATCATTGTCTTCACATGGGCCCAGTTTGTCTTAAAATGTCCCTAAAATGTCTTGAAATGACATGAGAGTTTACCGCACATGAGCTCAGTACCATCCTTTATGGGTGTCTCTCATTAAGATGTTTGATAAATGATGCATTTGAGTAAGTCCTGAAGAAACAACACGACTACCCAGCAGCAGATCTGAGTGCGTTCTCCTCTTTTGAGTTTTTTTAATGCTCTTTTAAACTCGCACTGTAGGTTTAAAGTAACAAATGAAAAAGAAGAAGACAATACGCAGCCTTCAGATGTTGCTTCCTTATGAAAAGTGATAACCTCACTTCAGCCATGAGCAGTACTCTGGCCATTTCATGCCTGGGTTAGTTTCTGTGCTGCAGCGGCTCTGGCTGCTGTTGAAGTAATATCAACTGCAGCTCAGTGTGAAGCAAGCAAAGCTCTGCGGCTGCTCACTGAATCTAGAGCCAAAGGAGATGTGCTTTCGTCTGTTCCCACAACCCCAAGAAGTTCCTCAGCCTTCCTACCCCCAGCCATCCTCTGTACCCTGGACTCCGGCCCCAGCCCCCCAACCCGTTCCTCCCCCGCCCCTCTGCAGCTCCTGTCGGAAGATATTGAAAAAGAGAAGGGGCCTGGATTAATGTGTAATTAAAGGAAATTTGGAAGGGTGAGATGTTGCGGAATGTTAGATCAGTGGCTGGAGCAGTGTGGGGTGTCCTTTAGGAAGGCTTCATTGATTCAGGACAAAAAAACGAGAGAGGGCCCGGACTGCCTCCCTGTCTGCTCATTTATCAAGCGGGGCCTGACAGAAACTTCACAGCTTGGCCTCTTTTTTCATCCCACACAATGGAGAGCTACACTGTTTGCTAAAGTTTCTGCACCAGGAGCTGGACCAAGGAGCCAATCTCTTTGGACAAAAAGAGAGGGAAGGAAGGAGGAGGTAGAGGAGAGGAGAAAGAGAGTGAGATGGAGAGGGGATGGTGGGAGGGAAGATGAAGGGAGGTCGATATAGAGCAAAGTAATGCCCTGGATGTCATAAATGGATGGCACTGAAAACTTTTTTTCATCACAGACCGCTCTGTTGATAAAGCTATGATCACTTTATGTTCTTTTCCTGACAAATGAAGATACTGTGGGTGTGCTGTATATCTTGTTAAGTGTATTCATTTATCAAATTTAAATAAAGTAAAATAGATACTTTTCTTCCATACTGCTTTTTCTGTCACAAAGTTATGACATGCAAGTAGCTGTTTAAAAAGATCCTGTGTTTGTTTTTCTTTTTAATGAGTTATGTGGAAGGTCGACATAAATTGTAAGTTGCAATAATTTTAAAAGGTCTCTCTCTGTGGTTGCAGCACACTGATAACTTTTTATTTTCTGTGATGAACAGATCATAAGGCAACAGTTTCCAGCGTTGACCACCAGAAGACTGGGGACCAGAGGGCAGTCCAAGTAAGTTGGTTTTATCATAAATATCTAAACACCACATACTGTGTTTTAGTGTCCTATTATACTGAAAATCCACATCAAATTTATTTAAAACTGACATTAAGTATTTGTATCATTTAATATCAGGATAAATCTGGAATGAAAAGATGCAATTTTAAACAGCTGTTAAAATAAGAGAGAATCAGAGAATCTCATTTCACTAACTTTTGTAATCGAACAAATTCATTCGTTGACTTTCTTTTCCATTTCCAATCTGTAGTGATTTCACTTGTCCTTAAACAATGCTGTCCACTTTTTAACCTCAGGTACCATTACTATGGCATAGCGGTGAAGGAGACCTCTCAGTATTATGACGTGATGTACTCCAAAAAGGGAGCGGCGTGGGTGAACGAGACGGGGAAGAAAGAGGTCACGAAGCAGACAGTGGCGTATTCACCGCGCTCCAAACTGGGGACACTCCTGCCAGAGTTTCCAAATGTCAAAGACCTAAATTTGCCTGCCAGCCTGCCAGAGGAGAGGGTAAACAGGAGTTTTAAAAGTCCATCCTTACAACCCCTCCCTCCTTCCACCTCTCCTAAACCATCTCACCATCTCTGCGCCCCCTCTGGCTCCGGCCTTTTATCTGCCCCGGGACCTTCACTGGGTTTGCATTTAGAGAGGGACCTTGAGGATTTATGTGCTGGCTCCTCACTAACTCTTAATCTTTTGGGGAGATAATAAGATCTAGCAATGGACAAAGGACAGGCACTAGCTGTCCGGCTTTTAAAGAGGGGCCATGATTTTAAATGGTTTGTGTTCTGCTGATCTCTAAAGCTTGCTTTATATGACTCCGCTCCAGCCTAGACCTGTTACATGTATTTATTGGTTCACATGCTTTGTGCAAGATTTATTTTCTTGTTTTTCCAACACTTCTTTTTTTCGTTTCCCACATTAGAAAAATAATTTAATTTTGTGATTCAATCTTCATTTCAACTCCGTTGTTACCCACAGGTGTCAACTTTCATTATGATGTACAGAACGCACTGTCAGAGGATACTGGACACTGTAATAAGAGCCAACTTTGATGAGGCAAGGTTCCTTCTTTTCTTTACACCATGCACATCTTAGAGTCTGTTTCATACTCAGCTAATTCCTACTTGTATTTCCTGTTATATTGAATCATAATGTGTGTGTGTGTGGGTGTGTGTTTCAGGTCCAGAGCTTCTTGCTGCACTTCTGGCAGGGCATGCCTCCACACATGCTCCCCGTCCTCGGCTCCACCACCGTGGTGAACATAGTCGGTGTTTGTGACTCCATCCTCTATAAGGCCATCTCTGGGGTGCTGATGCCCACTGTCCTGCAAGCACTGCCTGATAGGTGAGCGATAGGTGTTTTAAACTTACTGTCACAGCATAGCTCCCCCATGACTTACATTTTAGTGTAAGAGTAACAAGGTTTGCAGAAATGTTAAGTATAAACTTTAGCTCTTCAGGCATCAATATACTGCTAAGATAGATAAATACATAGTGTAGGGGTTCCCAAACTTTTCAGCGACACCTAAAGTATAGGTGCCAAAGACTCGTGAACCCCACTGTCCCTTAAAGTGATCTAATGTGGCTTCATTTAGCTGGTCTGCAGAATATTAGCCTACCTATATGAGCATGTGGCTGTGTTTCCTGTGCTGTTATGAATTCACCTGTTGCTTTTGATGATTAACTGTTCACTAACCCTAAACTTAGAAGTCATCTGACAAAAAGAAAGGCAGAAAACTCATTACATTTTCTATTTTCAAGGTTTATAACAAAGTTAACTACCATTTTTGTCAATATGTTTTACTATTATGTGTAAAATGTAATATTTTTAGGCAACTTTAAAAAAAAAAAAACATTCTTGAAGACGTCTCACAACCCCCATTTGTATCTCACAACCCCCAAGGGGTCCCGACCCACAATTTGGGAACCCTTGACATAGTGGAACACTGTAGATTATCCTCTCCCAGCTTCTCCAGAGAATAGATGATAGTGAGCTTAATGTCTTCTCTGGGAGTCATGGTTTCTCAAAGAACAGCATCAAGTAATTTCATGTTTTTGTTAGTGCATTCTAAAAGATAAATCGGCTTTGAAAAGAGATTAGCAAATGACGTTATAACAAAACTTCTTGTCAGTTGTTGCTGTAATCAATAATGTTCTTGTTTTTTATCATCTGCTCAGTTTGACTCAGGTTATCCGAAAATTTGCCAAACAGCTGGATGAGTGGCTTAAAATAGCACTTCATGACCTCCCTGAAAACCTGAGGAACATCAAATTTGAATGTCAGTATGAATTCCACCTCTCTACACAATGATTTCTGATCAGAACGTGTAAATAATGACACTCACAGGCTGAACTGTATATTCTCTTTTTTTTTTCTGTTTTCAGTGTCCAGAAGATTTTCTCAGATTCTAAAGCGGCAAACATCATTAAACCATCTCTGCCAGGTGCCTGTCACAGACTGAATGTGTTTTTAATAAAATCCATATGAACAAACACAGCTGATAAGGGATATGGGTATGCTTGTGTGAGTAATATTGTTGATTTATCTGTCTCCAGGCATCTCGGACTGTGATAAACAGTGCCGACATCACCTTTCAAATGCTGGAGGACTGGAGGAATGTGGACTTGAACAGCATCACCAAGCAGACACTTTACACCATGGAGGACTCACAAGAGGAGCATAGGCAGCTTATTATCCATTGTAAGTACAAAAATGCTAAAACAACTACCAGGCACACAGAGGAATACACTTTACTTCTACATGTACCACACGCAGAAGGACGATCATTCCCACAACCAGCAGAGTCAAAGCACTAATGATTAAGACCAAGAGGTTAAACAAGTTCTCTCTCCTATGAAACTCCCTGTGGAGCTTCAACGATTCACTCTGACCTCCCTCCTCTGAATCAATCCTGACTGGATCAGAGGTCACCGATATGGAGAGGTTGTGTAAAGATGTTATTCATTGGAAAGCACCGATTAAGAAAATCAGAGCTGATACTAATGTTCAAGAATCTGAATATCCTCCTAATTCTTCTTTTTAAGGTTGTTTTCTTTACTTCTTTACTCTTTTTGAGCAGCTTGAAGAGAGACTAGAAATGTGAGGAGAGAATGGGGACTGACAGTAGATACTGTTAGGACCATAACCTTTGTACATGGGGCACCTTCTCAAAAAACTGGCACCCAATAATTAGTTTTTCCATTTAATGGTTGTTTCTTATTTTTACTTTTGTTGCCATTTATTCCCCCTTCAGCCAGTGGCTCAAATAAATCTTCAATACAAAACCATTCATTGTTAAGTTATTCAAGCCTTCACAACACTATCTTTGTGAGAGCACAAACTCTGTCACACAAACTCTGTCACACAAAGTGCGAAAAATCAAAAACCCAATTAATTTTCAGCTTTTTATGGATAAAAAAATGCATATAACAAAAAAGTTTCAGAAGACTCTTTGGCTGTACATTCACAACCGCAAACATTTTGTAGAGCTTGCACAACCCCAAAAAAATCTATATTTTTAACAATATAAAAACACTATTTTGTTATAATTAGGAATAATAAAAATAATAACTGCAGCCACCTTTCACCTCATCTTTATTTTTAATACAAAATATGCTAATGTGTTAACTTTTTTTTAATTTTTCCAAAAGCAAAAACCTTACTACCTTGCCATCATTACATTGATACAACACAACAGATATTTAAAGATACATACATTCTGTATTCGGTAAATACCAAATTATTGGCTAACAGGCCGATATGTATCAAGAGGGTGCTCAGCAGATATGTTGTTGCATCCCTAATTATTTGCTTCCAGATGTTCCTGTTTTTCCACCTTCAAACATGTCAGATGTTATGTAACCTGAGTGTTTCCCTCTGCCGTCACAGTGTATCAGGAGTTTGACCGTCTACTGGAGGAGCAGTCTCCCATCGAGGCGTACATCGAGTGGTTGGACTCCATGGTGGACCGCTGTGTCGTCAAGGTCAGAGACTAAATACTTTGCTCCTGTGTGTGTGTGAAAACCGTGTCTGACTCAGCATTTTTGCATAAAGTATGTGTTAGGGTTGCTCAGATGCAGTTGTTGGTTTATTTGAGGCTGGGCAGTAGCTTTAAGTAAATGTCTGAAGTATTTGTGCAGTAGAAGTCTTTAGATTATTTTACCCTTAAGAGACACCTGCTGCTGCTGAAGGCCACTCGTCTCTGCGCTTCTTTCTCCTCACAGGCACTTAGCTTGCAATCCTCCCAGTTAATGATGTCTTCAAGCTTCCCATTTGCGTCCATTATGAGCCAGATATTGGCTTGTAAAATTTGGTCGCCCAGGCAACGTCTTGGACTGCTCAGACAATAGTTCAATGGGAAGGCGTGTCCCCGGGGGCAAATTAAATAGTTGACTTGTTGACATGTTTTTCGTTCCTGAGGGTTAAGCCCCAATGCGGACCCAGGGGTTAATTCTACCCTGGCATCCCGACCCTTCCCCCTCCTTTCTCATGGAAATGTTCTCTCTAGGTGGCAGGGAAGAGGCCTGGGTGTCTGAAGAAGGTGGCCCAACAGTTCCTGCTGATGTGGTCTTGTTTCGGTACCAGAGTCATCCGGGATATGACCCTCCACAGTGCACCCAGCTTTGGTGAGCTGCTGATGCTTTGTCATGCCTTTTCAATGCAACAGACGAGAAGTAGAGATGTTTAACAACGCTGCATGAGGATACCTTTTTTTTTTTTTTCACAGTTCATTGTAGCCAAAGCTTTAAACAGATTCTAACTTTAAAACCACAAAACATACATAACCAGTCTGCAATGCTATTAAATCATGATCTCTCACAGGATGTTAAAATAGCTTTTTATACTCTGTTAATGAGATATTTGTTTGATGTCTTTAGAATAATCCTGAAAGTTAACAGGTTAATTAAGCTTTGTCTTAAAAAAAACACAAAATAAGTCTGAGCTGAAACACGAAAATATGAGATGGTTCCATAAATCATGAAAAAAAGAGACGAGGTGTAGAGCAGAAGATTAGACTCATTAGAATCATACATGAACCCAAAAGACAAAGAGTTATAAAATCCTCCAGATACCAGAAATTAAACATCAGTGAGTCAATTGTTACATCTCACACAAACTTGACTTTCGGTATAATCCAACTTCAACTATGTCAGAATGTAATTGTTTTCATAAGACAACATGTTGGATGTTTAATGTCCTTGTAACAATCTTTCTCTGCTGAGTATTTTGAAGACTATGTAGCCTGTATAAAACAATACAATTAAATAAACAAATAAGTAATTCAACCAAAAGTAGTGAATAAATATTCCCCCTGAAAAAACTCTCATATTTGTTTTCACAATCATAGATTTTGATTAAAGCTGGTGCACTCCGATAAAATCTGATAAATGTAGTGCATCAAGCCTTTTTTTTATAGATTCATCCATAGCATGAATTTAAAGTCAAAGATTAGTAGCGGAAGAGGAGAGGAGAATGAGTACACTTGCTGCTTTATTAGCTGGTTGTGCATGACAGAGGTTAACACTAAGTGAAGAGTTATAAAAAAGAAAGAAAGCAAAATGGCTTCCCCTCTCACTCCTTGTGTCCTGTGTCTCTGTCTGTGAATATCAAAGACACAGCTGGTTGCAGTGTTTTGATAAAGCAGCTCTCTGTGCACAAACAGCTAATTAACAAAAGCCGCCCCTCCCCTCTCTCGATGTGTTTGCCTGTCTTTTCCATTTTATGACCGGTCAGTATTTCGCTCCGCTCCCTTGAATGGCCACGAGTGTTTATTATGCGCACGGCAGCCGATTCGACCGACACAATGACACAATTGTGACACTCCCTCACATGCCAAGGTCCCATCTTCTGTGTGACCCCCGGGGTCAGCAGATATATTTCTGGCACTGACTCTGTACACGGAAAACTCAGGCAGGCTTGCTTCTTTTTTTAATAACAGCAGCTGTCCACTCAGTCTGCAGGATGTGATGTCATCACTTACATAGTTTTAGAAATGCTTCAGCCCTATCTCACATCCATCACTTCTTAAACTTATGTACTCTCCTCTAGTGTTTGTAACATATGAACCTCTTCATCCTATCTGTCTGCTTCAGGGTCCTTCCACCTGATTCACCTGATGTTTGATGATTACGTGCTCTACCTGTTGGAATCCCTGCACTGCCAGGAGAGGGCCAATGACCTCATGAGGGCCATGAAGGCGGAGGGCAGCACAGGTGAGACCACTACCTGGAGGTCTAACATTCTTATTCATGACAAAGCAGCGGCAAAAGTATCGGAAGTTTGTATGAAATTGTAAAATGTCTTAGCTTATTAAATTATACCTTGTAATTTTTGTTGGACTCTTTGTAGAGCCAAACTTATTGAAGACATCACCTTGGGTTCTTAAACATTAAGATATGTATACCAGAGTGGATGGCAACAGATTAGCCTAAAATTCATTCAACAGATGAAATCATTATTTGTAGCCACTTATTTCATGCTATTCTTAAATAAATACGAGAATCTTTTTGGCCTTCTCAAAAGAACTCTATCAAGAGTAATCTAAAAAACTATACTCACCTTAAAGGCCTAACTGTCAAATCATGGGGCGTGTCGGAGTGAGAGCTAAACACGGGGTCATGAATCACTGTACTCATTAGCTAATGTGAGTAAACACTGCTGTAATGTAATAAATCGTCTGTCCTGTGTCGACACGCTCAGCAGAGAGAGAGGAGGAATTCACGCTGACAGAAACCACCCCCACCTCCCCGTCTCCAGAATCCTTTTCTCCCGCCCGCTCAGTCCACTCTGTGGGTGTCTCCTCGGCAAGCTCCCCCACAGCCGCCGTGTCCCCCGAGTACACCGGAGTCACCCCCACCACAGGTGAGCCAGGTTTCACAGTCACATACAAATACCTTCAATAAACAGAAGCATGTAGTTTCTCTGGGCAAACACATGTGTCTCTGTGTGTGTATATGTGTCTGCCAGGCGCTGTTCAGTCATATACCTGGTCCCTTACATACACAGTGACAACAGCAGGCAGCTCCGCTCCAGAGGCCGGCCAGCAGCTGTCCTGTATGAGGAACAGTGCTCCAGTCCCTCCGCCCTCCTCCGCCCACAGGATGCCGGTCTACACGCACAGAGAGGAGCATGGGTAATTATCAGTTTAGACTCTTAAGCCTTTTTTTAAGCTAACTAAGTAACGTTTTAATTAGTCTGAGGATTTTGGGATTGAATTTTGAATGCATTCCTTTCCAGGTACACTGGTAGCTACAACTATGGCAGCTACGCCAACCAGCATCCTCACTCCATCCAGAGCCAGTATCCCAGCCTGGCCCATGACTCAACTATCCCACCACCCCTCCACTACTCCGCCTACCACCGCTCGTCTGCACAGGTCAGTCTCAGACAAGATGGAGTTTAATGGGGTTTGAAAGAAACCAAGTCAATACCTTTTTTCTGTACTATTTGAGTCTAACTGAAATTTTTGCGAGTGAAGCTATTTTAAACAATATCACCTGGACATGGAAAGAAGAAAAATACAAATAGTTTGAAGCCAAAACTTTGCGTTGGGAGAATTTGGGCAAAATGTTCATTCAACAGCTGACGATAGTACAGGACGAGCTACTGTGTTTAAGTATTGACACACAATGTATGCATGAAATGTAACCTATAACAATGTCAAACGTGCCATGTGGTGTGATATGTGTTTTTATTACAATACATTCTTTTACAAACAGTTCAGCTGTTTTCTATGTTTACTTTATACTACCCTTCACTTTTTAAAAGTCTGAGGTAAATGTGGTGGAGCAGAAATCTCAATATTTCCCTCTGATACTAGTGAAATGTAATTTTTAAGTGGCTTTTAGTGCCAATAGTAAAATAAAATAGAAGTTCCTCAAATTGTACGTTAGAAGAGTACAGTGAAATGATCTGATGTCCATCACAAGGGATAAAAAACCTGTCCCAGTGTCACATTAGTCAAACCAAAAAGCAAAAAGAAGTTGATGTTTGGTCACAATAATGTGCACAAAATTCAGTGTAATTGTAACTTAGCCACTAGTATCTACAATGTGTGTTACGATCGCCCTTGTTGGCTCTTAACATTGTAAGAAGTTGCTGTGAAAGAATTTGCAGATGAGCTTCATTTTGCCTTGAAAGATGTGAGATACAATATCTACGAATGTATTTAGATGTAACGTCTATGGATGAGAATATTACAAAACATATTTTCAACACAGGAGTTATTGTTTAAAGGGTTAAGAGATAATTTAAACGTGATGTAAACCAAACATATTAAGGTGAGAAGGCGTTGCTAGTGTAACGACTGCGTCTGGTGTGAGTTTACTCTTTTGATGGTAATTTCCTGTCAAGGGCCCTCCAGCCTCCGCTTGCTTTATAGTGGGAGGGGATCAGCTGGGCCTCAGCGGTAGCAGTGTTTCTAAAAGTCCCAGAATCACCCTCTCAACGCAGCGGAAGCGGACAGTGAAAGGTGGCTCAGCCGGGGCCAGGGGGGGGCCTGCTCTGTTTCTCCTCTCTCCAGCTCTCAATAGTCTCTTCATGTGTGTGAGCCAGTAGCCACAGAGCGGGGCAAGGGGGCGTTTATTAAAATATTGTTATTCAATGGTGTCTTTTCTGCTAGTGAACAAGAGGCAGCTGAGCCGTCTGTTCTGCTCTCTGACCTGCTCTGACTGTCTCTTTCCATGCCGTGATCCCTCATAAAGGAAGGGACTGTCGTGTTTATATTTAGTGTGAAAAAGGAAAAGGGTCCTACTTCCACTTTTTTTTTCAAGCCTGTCTGAGATAAATCGGGCACAATGCCTCTGCTCTGTCCATGTTAGAGTCCTGGGACAGAGCAGAGCAGAGATGAACAGAGAAAGTTGTCGGGTCCCATCTGTTCAACACGGTTTTGTTAACGGGCAGATCTGTTTGAGGCTGTTTTGGTTCGGTTACCACAGGCAACAAGTGTAACAGGGAAAAAAAACACTTTGCAGCTGATAGCTAATTTTCTTAAGTGGCAAAATTTTCTATTTTGACCACTGTGGTGCAACTTGTGAAGCAATTTCCCCTGACAGGAAATTACCATCTGCAGGGTCAGATCATGCTCAGCACACAGAACCTCACAGCATCAATCTGATATTAGAGGGCTGTAGCTACCTGTGCGGACATGGAGGTTAGCTCCTCTGTAGAGCTTAAGATACTGTCATTTCAGAGTTACATGGGAATTTACCTACATGTTAGAAGTACTTCTTAGTCAGCATGTTCAAAATGATGACAATGGAGCATCCTGTAGCTCACCTGGTAGAGTATATTGTGCTTTGTACGGTGGCCAAGTCCTTGCCTTAAATTAAGTTGGCTTCCAACATCCCTTCACTCTCTTCCCCACATGTCCTGTCCTTAGCTCTCCCTACAAAGTAAGAAAAAAAGGTCAACAAAAATAATACTGAAAAAAGTTCAAGCTTGTGTGATGACCTTTGTGTTTGTGTCACTTCTGGCGTCCCCTGTGGACAAAGTGGTACCTCATAATTTTTCTGATCTTGTCCTGTACACATGAGGATTGAAACTAGTCTTATATCTGTTAATTAAATGTAAGGATCTTTTATCATAAAGATAAAAAAGAAGGAAAAAAACGTACCCAGCCTGTTAAAATATGACAGTTAGAAATATTTATTTAACTTGTTTGTTTTATCCACATGAAAACAGATTTTAAAATGGGTTATTTTGCTTATTGCTTTCTTACCTTGCACATAGCAGTTTTTTATGCTAAACAAAACAAACTAGTTGCTGCTACCGCTTTATTGTCAAATCCCAGATTTGAAAACCAGAAACAATGATATATATACAATGTTACCAGTATCTCAGTGTAACTTGTGCATTTGGGGAACTTTGAAAAATTACAGTTTTAAAGTTAAAAGAAAAAAACTTGCTGTGGTCCTAAAAATACACATTTAATGGGTCTTCCTTCTAAAACCTGCTAACTTGTCAGGTTTCGATTGTAAAATTATAATGTGGGTTTTTAAACACGATACAATAAGACAATTAGAAGAAACATTTGTCGAGGAATCTCCTAATGATTGTATGATTGTCTCATTGAAGACCAGCTCCCTCACTCCTTTCCTCTTATTTTCCTCATCTTTTCAGTACCAGCTCAACGGCCAGATGTCTCGAATGGAGCCTTGTTTGATGGGCAGCACTCCTCGGTTGCACCCTGCACCTGTCGCCCCCCGGTGGCCAGATGTGTCGCCAGCTAACAGCTGTTACACCAGCCCACCTATGCATTCATCCCGCTATGCCACCTCTGGAGACATGTACTCTCCTCTGGGCCCACGCAGGAACTCAGAGTATGAACACTCGCAGCATTTCCCTGGCTTTGCCTACATCAATGGAGAGGCCACCACCGGCTGGGCCAAATAACTTGAGGCCCTCCTGCCAAACCGGTGGACGCAAACACTTCCAATCATGTACATCAAAAAAAAGGAGGAGCAGATAGTGGAGCATACCAATGCAAGTATTAGGAATCATGGTTAGGACGTGCTGACAATTAAAAAATACCCAGATGATTGTTGTGTAATCTGTGCAGACGTTTCGTGAAATTTCTTCAACAATCAGTGCTTTTGCTCCCTGCCAGGTGAAAATTATCAGTTAAAGTCATGTAGATTGTTAAAACTTGCAGCAAAATCATAAAAGTGCAATGCTGCTGCCAAGCTGTGCCTTTGTTTTAAGGAATGTACTCCTCTGCCAGTTTCCCTCATCAGTCTCACAAGTCAATGCACACATCATCCCACCAACCCGCAGTCTGTTTTATGACTGCAGGATCAATGTGCTGTAAACTGTCACTGACACCCGTACAATCTCAGTGACACGACTGTCTCCTCCTGTTGCTCCACACTGTGCAGCTTCTTGTCGTGGGCTCCTCACAGCAGATGTGTTTGCCGCAGGTTGTGGATGAACTGTACTGCCTTAACTTTCTTTTGGGACACCAGTTACCCACTGTGGCACAAAGCCAAAACATTACAGACTCATGAAAGGCCCTGAGCGCTGTGTTTAGGTGTCTTTATCTTGGATATTTTTTTTATTGATTAAATGCTGTGACTCAAAACATGTGTTCGATATATATATAAATATAGTATGTATTTTCTGTAACTTTGTAACATGGTGTATCCTTTATTTTCTATGTTACGATTGGTACTTTGTTCTCTGTTTTCTATGGATAGTAAAAGACGCATTAACCTAGGGTTGTGTGTTTTATAATGCACTCAAAGCTACTGAGGACCTATTACCCTATGGGTATTTATAAAAAAGGGAAAATATCAAAGTGTACAGTAACATGAAGTCTAGTCACTTTTCTGTAAATAAAAGCACTGGAAACTGTCTGTAGTAAATGTTAAACTATCACAGTGGAAACTGATGTGTATGTGGGAGAAATATTGCCACATAAATAATTTCACATTTTAAAACAGTGAGTTGTCTGTGTCAAATTCTCTTCTATATTTAGCTTTGTCTTCATCCTTTCACTTTCAAATTCCAGCAAACAAGACACACATATGTCCAGATATTTTAAAAGATACATACACATTGTTGTTTTATTTTAATAACCCCAAACAATGTCAGCAGTGAAGCCAAATCAATAATTACTGTCTACTGAGTTCTACTCTTTCCCTACTTTCTATGCATGATTGTAGGGCAGCTGTTGAAGGATTATTTTAGGTAGATTTCACTAATTTGCCAGATATTTTGACTTCATAATTTGAAATGTGTCATCTTTTGAAAATCAATCATTCCTCTGAAAAGTTCCTCCGAGTATTCTGCTTGCATTTTAATGCTGGAGGAGGTAAAAGATTTCCTGGATTTTACTTCTCTCTCTCCATGTGGTGACAACACAGTGGGGGGTTGGGCTGGTAACACAGGGGCCACACTGCAGAAAGAATTACATTTCTATAGAGAGAATGTCCTGCTGTGCTGGGGTCATTGCACCTCAGTCCCATAACCTTTGACCTCTGACCCCTGCCTAGGTTTGTGTTTATTGGAACATAGATCCTATGTGTTGTTAATACAAAATCATGCAGGATTCACAACCGAGAATCTGAATGCAGAAACCCTGATTGAGCCACACAAATCTGATGAATAATATGATTGAATCACCCGACCTGAGTGTCAATATCAATATCCGCTGAAGATTGTAGAAGAAGATTGCTGATCATGGGTGAGAAAGAGGGCATTGCCATCAGTTGTGAGACACGTGTGCTAATGGATCAACAAAACACTGCTTATTCTAAGGAGAAAATAACAGCTCCCTTTACATTTATGTTCTATGAAAGAAGTGTTTTACATGTTGGTTCAATTATCAAGAAAACATCTAAATAAAACAGTGACGTGATGTTTTCAATTTTTTAAATGGTTAAATTATTTGTTTAAGTATTTTTTAAAAACTACTTATAAGTTCACAATTGAGGAATCATTTTTCAAAATAATAATAATAATGTTCCAGTTCATGAAGGGGAACTGAGCCTTGGGAACAAGTATAAAGAGAAGACAAAGTTTTTGATCTGCCTGCATGTCTTTGTTCTGCTACAAGAGTATAAATTTGAAAAAAGAAAGCATGCAAAGGTTAAACTGATATGACAAAAATACAAAAGTATTCCACATTTGTATCATGTTATAAGCTCCTAAATTAAAATTAATTTGATCTGTGTTGTTTTGCTTAGATAAACACCAAAATGTAATTGTTTAAGTGTAGGGGGGGTAATGGAGGTATTTTTGATTGTTTTCAACATTGGTTACAATAAAAATCTGACTTTTTGAGTGTATATTTTTTTCACTCATTTTTCACTCTGCTTCTCTCTGGTCGCAGATATAGATCTCCATACTGTAGACGAGCCAGGTTTGGCAGGAGCTTTTTCCCGTCCGCCATAGCACTCCTCAACAACATACCCCAGTAATGTGTCCTGTGTGTTATATGTGTCTGGTGTGTATGTGTCCGGTGTGTATATATGTGGGATGATGTGCACCATTGTTGTGAGGCTGGGTGGGTGTTTATTGTGTATGTATTCTTATACAGACAGTGACAACAGATTTCCTTATTAAGGACAAAGATCTATCTATATACGTAAGTCTATTAATGTAAAACCCATTAGAAGTCCCAAAATGAGTTTAATTTGCTCACTTCAGTGTTTGACAACACAACATATTTGATACACTTCTTCTCAAAATAGAATATACACTGTCCATGAACAAACAGGAACAGGAAGAAGAAACACTTATAATAGCTGCCCCTCCCCTTAATCACAACATGATCTACCACTAAACCAGATGGCTAACCCGTTGGTAATCACCTTCTCTTGTCACCAAACATCAAATTAACAATGAACACTGAAACAATCAAATACAGATTTACTGGATGAGTTTGTAGTTCCCCATTACTTTACCTTTTAACATTCTTTTAAACTGTAAAATATTAGAGCAGCATTTTATATCATCATCCAGAGAATTCCAAAGTTTAAATCCAGAAACTGAAACACACATTTGCTTTAATGTAGTGTGCGTGTATGGCCTTTTGAAATTAATTTTCTGTCTATGAGCCTCCTCATGAGATGTAAACACAATTTCTATAAGTTTTCAGGTAATAATCTGTTTCTGGTTTTAAACATAAATAATTAGGAAAGAGGATTAGGGCCACTGGAAAAAAAATTAGGGTCGTTTTTTAAAAAACTATTATTATTATTATTATTATTATTATTATTATTATTATTATTATTATGAGATTAAAGTCTATATTCTGAGACTAAAGTCAGAATTCTGAAATTAAAGTCTATATTCTGAGATTGAAGTCTATATGCTGAGATTGAAGTCTATATGCTGAGATTAAAGTCTATATTCTGAGATTGAAGTCTATATTCTGAGATTAAAGTCTATATTCTGAGATTAAAGTCTATATTCTGAGATTGAAGTCTATATTCTGAGATTGAAGTCTATATGCTGAGATTAAAGTCTATATTCTGAGATTGAAGTCTATATTCTGAGATTAAAGTCTATATTCTGAGATTGAAGTCTATATGCTGAGATTAAAGTCTATATTCTGAGATTGAAGTCTATATTCTGAGATTAAAGTCAGTATTAAAGTCAGTATTCTAGGATTAAAGTCAGAATTCTGAGAAAAATTCAGAATTCTGAGATTCTGAGATTAAAGTCAACCTTTCTGATTTTTTTTCTCATAATAATAATAATAATAATAAAAAATTGACCTTAATTTTCTTTTCCAGTGGTCCTAATCCTCTTCCGTAAAAAATATATTTTTTAAAGTGAACTAGATCTTTAAATTTCATCAAATATGAGCTGATAAACAAACTGTTAGTATAACATTCACCTTATTTATAAGTCTAATTGCTCTTTTCTGTAAATATTAGTGTTAGAAGTGAATGTTGATGTTGTAATAGGCTTTATATTCTTGTAAACTGGATTATACTTGATATCCCCCTCGGAGTATTAGCTCTGTGATGGAGACGGTCTGGAGCAGCTCATCCTCCCTGCAGCTCACACCCGCAGACCTGATCCTGATTCAGACCTGATATTCAAACATCGAGCTAGCCTGACAGCTGGGCAGCGACCTGAGTAACATTTACTGTCGGCGTCTAAAACAAGCACCCTATCCGATTTATATACAAAGCCAACATGGATTTAAACAACGTCTTGTCACAGCTTGAAACCTGCAACGAGCAGGAAACGGAGAAGCTTCTCCTTCAGTTTAATGAGGAGGTGAGTCTCTCTTTCTTTCAAAACAAACAGCTAGCCTTAGCATGCTAGCTAGCTTGACAGATAGCATTGAGCAAGCTTGACAACTTTCCATCCTGCTTTGCTGAGAAGTTAACACTGTTATGTGACCTTTGGTATGCAGTGTAAAGCATGATTTATGACTTTATGAATGAGGCCAGTATAGTTTATTGTTTACATCGCCATGGCAGTGTTGCTAATGCTAACGCTGCTGCCTTTCAATTCTACGTAGTTATACTGAAGTGTTAGCAAACATTGGATTTTAAATGTCTATCATTGTTCATGTTCTTCGAAGAGGCTAGGATTTATGTGTTATAAAACATGTTATATATCAGGCTGAAATGTTCCCATCCTCATTGAGCATCTCTTCGGTTTCAGAACAGCCACACCTTTGCTTTTGAGCAGAAGGAGGAATCTCTCCGGAGCGTGAGTATGATCATCTGAGAGGTCTATAATACATGATCATGATCAAATCTGTAATATCCTCTCTCTGTGTCATTACAGAAGCTGTGTCAGAGTGTGTTGACTGTACTCGGGAAGCAGGTGCAGCCTAGCTGTCAGAAGACATGTCTAGAGACACTTCGCATCCTCTCCAGAGACAAGCATGTCCTCTCACCTGTAGCCACCAGGGAGGGCATGTTGATCCTGGGACGGATGGCAAGGCTGAACCCTGAAGAGGAAGTAGATGACAACCAGAAAAGTGTCCAGGAAGACACACTGTTAGAGGAGGAGGAGAGGGTGGTTGTCGAGGCCTTGAAGTGCCTTTGCAATGTGGTTTACAACAGCCCTGCAGCTCAGCAGGTGAGTGTAGACGTGCAGCTGGCTCATGGCCTTTGCAAAAGCCTGCGTACAGCCAGCACATGGAACCACGAGGTTGGCCTTTTCACGCTGCGCCTTCTTTTCCTGCTGTCTGCCCTGAGACCTGATGTGAGGGGGGTTATGAGGAGAGAATTGCATGGTGTGAAACTCCTGACAGAGGTACTGGAGCACACCTTGGATGTGCGCTGGGTTGGTCCATATGAAGCCGCCTCACCAGACCCAGAGGCCCTGCCCATGCCTGCAGAGGACAATGAGCGAGCAATGGAGGCACTCAAAGCGTCATTCAACCTCACGCTGTCATACATGGGTGGTGAGGTGAGTGTGTTTAAGTTACAGTAAATACTTGTGTTCCATGCTTGGGTGTCTAGTACTGAGGGGTTAAAAGCAGGTCAGGAGTACACCACCAGGAACTGGATGAATCAGTTATTTGCTCAGTCATATATTAGACCAGGGGTTCCCAAACCTTTCAGCCCGCGACCTCCAAAATAAAGGTACCAAAGACTCGTGACCACCATTTTCCCTTAAAGTGATCTAATGTGGCTTCATTTAGCTGGTCTGCAGAAAATGACCCTACCTACATGAGCATGTGGCTGTGTTTCCTGTGCCTTTATGAATTAACCTGCTGCTACTGATGCTTTTGATACTTAACTGTTCACTAACCCTAAACTTAGGAGTCATCTGGCAAAAATAAAGGCAGAAAACTCATTACACTTTCTAAAACAAGGTAAAGAAACACAAATAAATAATAATAAATATTTTTACATTACTTAAAAAAAAAACATTCTGGAAGACATCTCATGGTCCTCTAAACAGAGTCAGAGTCAGCCATCTTTGAAGTTGTAAGTAACACCTGTGGGAAAATAAGGTTGACTCAGCACTTATACGTCAATACAGAATTTATGAGTATTGACAAAATTGAACCTCTAACCACAAATCTTAAACCAACTAAAAAATAGATCATATCATATACTGTTTATATTATATCATATACTGTTCGTACTGCTTCAGAATAACCAAAGTATTTTACACATGAACATCCATAAGTGAACCAGATCCTTTAATTTGTCCATTATTTAATCCACCAGGACCCTGAAACTGTGTCAGCTAAATGGAATTCAGCTATCTTGATATAATTTACACCAACAATTTTCCTTCTGTGCCAAAGTAAATGGTTGAAACAATATTTGTAGAAGTAATATACAGCATTAGTCTACTTTTATTTGATACAGCTCAACCTTTCCTAATCTGCATACTTATTAAACAGAAAAACGTAATCATCCTATGATGTGAAGGAATAAACATTGAAATCTGAACTCTGCTTCCTCCTGCTGTTTTTTATATACAGATTATAAGCTTTGGTATCGATTTTTGAACTCTACACTAGGGGTGATAAGCTATTACATTTTAAAGTGGCTGTTGTTGTAGTAAGGGCTTTTGCTTCCCTGTCCTTTTCACTTCATTGTGATTTAGTTTTGCGTTTTACCTCCAACTGAATTACAAACTGTGTACTTGATGTTTTGTTCTTTTTTTCTACATCTTTGATTTGATAGGAGGATGACCACCAGTTCCGACTCATAGCTGCTATTCTGCGTCATCTGTTGATGCAGAGGACTGAGACGGAGGAGAAAACAGAGGAAGCACACAGGTGGGAAATCTGCTCAACTACTCAATCTGCTAATTTTTTAACATGATGTTAGGGTGCTCTGCTCTTTGCAACCTCTGTAAGAAAACAAAACAAGAATTAAATGACCCAGCACTATTATGCAAATATATATGTCCCTCCCTTTTTAATCTAGAGATTACTGTTTGACTTGAATGCTGCTGTTCAGCAGATCCTCAAAACTGCATTGGAAAGCACACAACACATCAACCTGTATCCATTTGTTCCATGAAACCCCACCTGCTATGAACTACACTGAAAATGTCCCCATTGTAAGACGAATAAAGGATTATCTTATCATATGTGGCCAATCACAGAGTATCCCCTCAGTGACTGTGAAAGCAACTCACAGTCCATATAAGACTTGATGGCTGGTTCTGAAACCAGACCTTTGTGTCACCGGAAAGAAACATTTCATCAAAGTCTTGTTGGGTGTTTCATCTCTGAAAGGCTTAAACTTAAAGTTGCAGCAGGGCGGTCTCTCCTGGTAATTTATGCAGTAATGCCAGGAATCCGTGACCACCAACTGAAATTTAAACAGTGTCATGTAAAAGTGATGGATCCTTTTTTTAGTGGCTGATCTGGTCTCAGGAGTTTGGCCCAGTGATCAGCATAATGTTGTTGCTGTTGGTCATGTGTGTGACAGAACAGGTTTTACAACCTGCTTTGCTGCTGTCCACTATCCACAAACACTTCAGCCAGGCATAAAAAGGGCACTTTGGTGAGCTGGGATTTTATAACCAAATGTGAGCAGGAAGCACACTAGACTATATCTGACTGCCTTGAAATCTGGAGTTATCAAATCCCAGGTGGCAAAGAAATGGATTAAAACTTCCAGACCAAGTGGCAACCTCCAGTCTCAAACTCTGAAGCCCATGCGGAAGTGTTATAAACTGCAGTTCATCGAGAATCCGCTTGAGGCTGGCTGCAGAAACACCGGAAACCACATAGACACCAATTCAAGAAAGACGATCTTTGCAGCATTAATAAACATGTTTACAGCCTGGTTCAAAAAAACAGCTTGGCTCTACATAGCTAATTCCTCTATCGGCACACACTGTACGGGGGGGTGAATTTTTTTGTAACAGAAGATATTAAGATTACGAGTTTTTGCCCAAATAAGGACATGACTGACGTGACTCCCGTTGGGGAACACATATCTGTTGGCTAGGAGGCTCAAACTCCGCCTCTTTATGTCACAAACTGAAGCCTGTGTCCTGGTTGAGTTCAGCATTTCCAATATGGCTGCCGCCGTCGATTGGCTTCAAAACAGCGCTCAGGAACAGATTGGTGACGTTACGGATACTACGTCCATATTTTATACAGCCTATGATCCAGACAAACAGACTTATTTTTTTCTGGGAATCGTAATGCCTGTGAACTTTCAGCTGAAGTTTCTTCTATTGATGCTGCCTGAGGCACCAGATTTTTAGACTATCAAATTTACCATTTGAGATTGCCATGCAAGCTTTCTTTCTTTGTCTCCTGTTAGCTGTGGCAGGTCATTGTAGACAGTACTAGTTTTGTACACTTGATTGATAAAACTCCAAACTAAAAGCGGCTCTATTGAATCTGCGAGAAGTGTTGGATTTTGGATTTTGTATATATTTCAACCACACAAACTGCAAAGTGGAAACTAAATTTGATGTTTTACTGTCTTAACAACATATTCACCTTTTGATCAGCTGCATGAAAACGTAGATTACAAATAAAGTTGTGTGGTCTTTTGTCAGGAGAGGCCTGTGACAAAGTTTCATATTTTTAATACCTGCAGCCCCAAAGTGTTCAGCTATGAAGCATCAGTTCCACTCCTTAAACCTTATTTTGTCATATGCTGGCCTTCTGAACATAACTGCCACTTTCACTGTTAAATCTCAAAGAGGGATGATGTCACATTTCCATTTTTTTAATCAGACTTTATATGTCAAATTTAGGAAAGATCTTTATCATTAAAACATCTTGCTTCTCTGTCTCCAGCCACGCTGTCAACCTGCTGAATAACCTGCCAGTGTCCTGCCTGGACGTGCTGATTGACATGCCTGTGCAGGGAGGACAAGAGAAATATGGGGGGAAAAACATGGACGTAATCCAGGTGTTGCTCGACTTCATGGAGAAAAGGATCGACAAGGTAGACTAAGAAAAGACTTGAATATGTTGTAAAAATCTTAGCTGTTATAACTGACTCTACAGGACATATCAAAAACGTTCAAGCTTACACACACTCATAATACAAATGATTTGTGTTAGATTTAGAGAATGTTGTCATTCTTTATGAAATCCTTGCAGCATAAGAACAACTGATTAAAATCCAGCCGCTGTTCTAGTTTGTGAAGTGTCTGTGAATTGTGTCACTCCAAGCAGGGCTCCAACTACAAAGAGGGTTTGACTCCGGTGCTCAGCCTTATGACTGAAGGATCCAGGCACCACAGGGAGATTCGAAGATTTATCAAAGCTCAGGTACAGTGCAAACATTATCCAGAGACATAATGAAATATATAGATTTTCAAAATGCAATTACTGAGTTGCGTCTTTGATCTGGATGAGGTAAGTGATCCTGCAGAAGAACTAAATGGTAAATGGTAAATGGGCTTGTACTTATATAGCGCTTTTCTAGTCTGTCTGAACCCTCGGAGCGCTTTAACATTCTACTCGTCACGTTCACCCATTCATACAAATTCACTCACTGATGGTAGAGGCTGCTAATATAAGGAACCATCAGTATTAGCTGATCTCTCATTCATTTACATTCACACACCGCACAACAACAGCGGGAGCAATTCGTGGTTCAGTATCTTGCTCACACTTCGACATGTGACTGCCGGAGCTGGGATTGAACCGGCAACCTTCGGACTGTAAGACGACCGACTCTACCCACTGAGCCACAGCTGCCCCTGAACCACAGCTGCCCCTGAACCCCAGCTGCCCCTGAACCACAGCTGCCCCTGAGCCACAGCCGCCCCTGAACCACAGCCGCCCCTAAAACTAAAACTCACCAGGATCCTAACGTGATCTAAATTAACCTTTTATAGCTGTTTAGTTTTGTTGTTGTGTGTTCATTTGCTTGTGACTAGGCTTTATATCCCAGAAAAAACAACACTACACAGTAAGATATTGATCATATTTGTCTCTTCAGGTACTTCCTCCTCTGAAGGATGTGAAGATCAGGCCAGAGATCGGCAGCGCTGTCAGAAACAAACTGGTTCGCCTTATGACACATGTGGACATGGGTGTAAAGCAGATGGCTGCAGAGTTTCTTTTTGTGCTCTGCAAAGAAAGCGGTTAGTGATGGGGAGAAACACGGGGTCCCAACACAGCAGAGGATAAAGTAGTGAACAGAAGACCTTTTGTATGTCACTTCTTTAACTTGTGTATCTGTGGTCTGGTCTTTCAGTGGACAACCTGTTGAAGTACACAGGATATGGGAATGCAGCAGGACTTCTGGTGGCTCGAGGGCTTCTTGCAGGAGGTAGAGGAGAGACCCAGTACTCTGAGGATGAAGACTCAGACACAGAGGAGTACAAAACTGCGAAACCTTTGTGAGTGCTCTGAACAAAGCTTAAATAAAACACTGACATTCTGATGTCAGTTTATTCAGTATGGATCAATAATGTATTTGTTTGCATCAATACATCTTGTTCCAGCATCAACCCCATCACTGGTCACGTTGAGGAGCCAATGCCGAACCCTATTGAGGAGATGACGGAGGAGCAGAAGGAGTACGAAGCACAAAAGCTTGCCAATATGTTTGACAAGTTATCAAGGTAGATATAAAAAAGAGTCCATGCAAAGAATTTAACAAGGGAATGTAGAATCATCTGATTATTAATAATCCTATAAATGTTTTTTTATGTTTAAAAATAGGGATATGAGAGGTATAAGAGGATAAATAGGACATCAAAGGTCTGTTGGGGGACTCAATCAGGGGATGTCTAGAAACATGTTCAGTGTCCAAACCACTCTTAGCTTGGAGGGCATCCTGCTTTAGACAACTTTGAAATCAATATGGATGTACTGTCAACGTCTGACCCTCCGCCAGTTTCGTGTGTTGTTATATCTTAATGTGTAACCTCAAAGTAACTAAGTTTTAAGATATGCTGCTAACTACAAACATAAGAAGATGCCAGAGTCTTACACAAATATTGAAGTCATTCTTTTTGCAAAGGCTTCACTAAGATAGTGTCGTTTTTTGGTCTTCTTTCCCGGCACAAATGATTGACTTTATTTATTGTTTCCTCTGCATAGAGCCCTGCTGTATTTGTGTTGACCTTTTCTTTGTGAGCAGAGGCTAACGTTAGCTGAGCATGACATCAGTACAAAGGTAACTGAGAGATGCTCCCTGCCAACTGACTTATCAAAGGAAGAATCTCTTCCCGTTAGCTGAAGCCTCAATTAGTCCTAGACTTGCAGCATGCCGCAGCATTCAGCTGGAGTAAATAAAGGCTGCCGGCACGCCACTGCAGCATCATCACCACCACTCTGTTAATTATCATCTAATTGGCACACACAGTCTTTTGTGTCCCACTTTTGTGTCTCTGCTTTTTAATAACACGTTTCCTGACTTTATTCTTTGTATTCTGAGGAGTCGGTCGTTTTGTCTGACAGGGAGTGGACTGAGACAGCGAAACTAGACAAAGCAATTTTGGTGGAACGTGGATAAGGAGGACGAGACGCTGGTGAACAAATGTGAAAACAGAGGAAAGCTGACCTTGTCATTGTTAAGCCAAAAAGAGGGTTGAGCTGTAATGAGGCACGTGTGCTCAGAAGAGGAAGATTTTTTCTCTTCCTCGGTAAAGGAGGTGTGATGATGTTGGAGTACGGCCTCTAAGGAGATCGGTCAGAGCCCGGCAAGAATGTGCTCCCCTAACTGCTTAACTGGTCCTCCAATTAGCACATATTCTGCATCCCCACCCACCGCCCACTCTGATCTGCACCCCCCCTCCCAGTCACTCCATCACTCTGAGAAGCACATGAGGGTTTTTTTTTTTACTTGTGCTGTAATTAGGAGAGATTATTTTATAGGTTGTTTATTTCTTTCTTTACATGTTAGCCTCCATTGTACCTGCTGACTTTGACCAGCCGGGCAAGATGAGAGATTGTATGTTCTAATAATATGTACATGTATATTGTTGGTTGATTTCAAGTCTTCTTTAAAAGAACTGAACTATAGTAGTTTTCTCAGGAAGTGTGAAACTTAATTGCAGGAGTCAGTCGGTATTACAAAGTCATTTACATTTGAACCTCTTTCAAATGAATGTAAACGGTCCTTTTGATTCTCTGATGGATATTTCTCTGATGAATCATCTCAGAGGGAGTGGTGACACTCAGTGCAGGTATAATTGGATTAGGATGAAGGGGCAGCCATGGCTTTGAGGAGATTAGTCAGAGCTGTGATCCTGTAATTAAACTGCCACAGGAGAGGAGAGGAGAGGGGAGGGGGAGAGCGGATGGCCTGACAGGGGCAAGTGTCCATAAAGGGGTGGGGGTCCTTGGGCTCTAGATGTACGAGAGTGAAGATGTACAAGTGAAAGGCCTTGAAAAGAGTCGTCTACAAGTTTAACTTGAAAGTAAACACGAGTTTGATTCAATGTGAGTGTAATTATAACCTTTCTATACAATAAGTGGTAATCCTCGATGGTTATCTTTGTGTCCACAGGCAGAATGTGATCCGGCCGATGGGGGTCAGACCTGATGGGACTCTAGCACCTCTTGAAGAAACTCTCTGTGATGCGCCTGTGGACGACTCAGGATCAGACTCAGACTAGTGCTCTGAACAGCCAGGCTACATTTCCTGGGCTGACCTCACCAAGCCTCAACACAACTAAAGCTGTGTCCCACTTCAAGGACCTGATCCTTTGAATGAAGCACACATGATGAAGGTGGGTCTTTAGAAGGAGCTGTAGCCAGCTGAATCCGCCTTAAATGAAAGAGTTGGCTGTCATGGAGTGTAGAGCAGAATCCAGTTAGGAGATCCACCCGTAATCATCGGTACAACTCTGAAAGAAATCAAAACTAATGGTAGAAGTTTAGGCTAAACTTAGGCTTCACTTTTCAGCTTGTCTCAGCAGGAAGAGGCCCTAAAAACGGTTCACTTGAACAAGTTTTGCAAGTTCAAACTACTTACACTGTTTAACTGTAGGAAATGCACACATCTGGCAAACAACACGCTAGATTAAAGGTAATGTACGTGTATTTCTGCCATCCATTTTTGCAACCCACAGTGTGAATAATCATGTGCTATAATTTAACCAGTCCCTGCTTGCATGTTAAATGCAAATACATAATCTAGTAGTAGCAGTAGTGAAGCAACAATTTGAAATACTGCTAGTTAAAACATGTCACCTGAACACACCAGTGTGAGACAAAGCAGGATCCCTTTTCTAAGCTTCATTCAGAGTTAAAGTTCATAAGTCAAAGTTCAGGCCCAGTTAGCCTCTTGTGATATATTCAGTCCAGAAATGTGACATCTGATGATCAGGGCTTGAACTGGGACACAGCTCCAAACATCAGAAGAAAATACAGAGGGTCCTTCGCAGCTGAAAGCCTTTCTCTAAAGAAGAAATGGACTTAATGTGCAGACAGACTGCAGTGACATCATAGTGCACAGGATGCCCCCGTGGTGACTGCTGCACCATCATTGCTTATTTTACTGCTTCCTTAGTCGAGATGATAATATATTTGCTGGATCATGTGTATCACATTAAAAGCACTGTTGTTATGGTTTGTTTAAGTGTAATTGGGTCTGAATAATCATTCCTTTTGTGCTTCTGTTTTTCACTTTTTTAAGTGTCTCTTATTTCTGCTGTATTGTTTTTTTATTGTTCATTCTGTTTTTTCTTACATAACTCAAGTGCGCATTATAAAAAACATTAAATTTATAATCATTGAAAAGTCATCAGTAAATGTTGTGCCCGGGTTAAAATCATGAGATCTGTCAAGTTTGGACCACAGGGTTGATGTTGGAAATCAGGCCGTGTGTATGTGGCACACCAGTTAGTCACCAAGGGAAACTTTGCAAATTCAGGTTTTGTTGGCTCACTGCTGTGTCACTGGAAGTCATTTAGGACACGAACACTATGTTTTATTTAGAATTAGCAACTTTAAATTGAATGATTCAACTTTTCCCTTCAGTGGATGGTAGTAAAGTGATGGGTTGTGCCTGTTGTGGACTCTTGACAAAGAAATGTGTAAACCTATGATGATTGTCTGATCCACGTTACTTCTGCCAAATCTGCATTATGTGAAATCAGTTCTCTGCCATGTTATTTTTTGTTTGTTTGTTTTCTAGATTGACATTTTGTAAATTTTCTATAAATTAACAAGTTTACAAGTGTATGTAAAAATGGAAAAAATGCCTTCTTGTTGGTTTGACTTACTTGATTTAAAAGCCACCTGAAGTCATCTGAAAACATCTGGCCTCGGAGCTGAAACCTGCTTCTGAAAACTGTCACAACTATTGTTTTCATCATGATGAGTCCACAGAAACTTGATACTGCTTTAACCAGAAAACATGTCTTATAAGAAAATCTGTGACGGATCACTTGTTTAATAGTGAAGAATCATGAGCAGACTCCTCACATGACCTGAGTCATCACTACTGCCTGCTCACACAGATGATCCACATCAATAAAAATAAACATTAAAATGACATGGACTTGGCTTTACATTGGCATAAAACACCATACTCATTTCAAGCTGCTTAAATGTGATTCATCAGATGCTTTTTTTTTTACCTGCTTGGAGAGCCGATATATTGATGGGTCACAAATTTAAAGGTAAAACCAGCATCAAGTGTCTCTACGAAATTAGGTCAATACAAGCTTTAAGAAGAACTTCAGTGTAAAGGCCAAATTCAAATTTTAACTAAATGTTCATACTTTTTTTGACTCCTATGTTCTTGTGTCTTTGCTTATCCTCATTTATTTGCCATGCATCTGTAGATCAGTTTATTTAACCCCTGTGAATGCCTTCTTTTTCAGCAATAATCATAAATCAGTTGCATGCTGCTTACTTGCTTACTTATGTTTTGGGTACAGTTTAGGTCTTTTTGCACATCCTTTCCATACTGTATAAAGCACTCACCATGCTTTATTTAGTCAGACTTTCACTGAAATGTTAATAAAAATGGAAATCCAGTCAAGTTGTCATTTTTTCACCATAGACTGTATAAATAATGGACGTAGTATCTTTGAAGTCACCCAGCTGTTCCTGAACACTGTTTTGAAGCCAATCATTGGCAGCAGCCATATTGGAAATGCAGAACTCAACCAGACAGAGTGTGACATAAAGAGGCAGAGTTTGAGCCTCCTAGCCAACAGCTATGTGTTCCCAACCAGGAGTCAAGTCAGTCATGTCCTTATTTGGGTAAAAACTTGTAATCTTAATACCTTCTGAACCGTTGCGTTAGAAAAAAAATTCACCCTCCGTACAGTGTGTGCCGATAGAGGAATTAGCTACGTGGAGCCAGGCTGTCTTTTGAACCAGGCTGTAAACATGTTTATTAATGCTGCAAAGATCTTCTTTTTTGAATTGGTGTCTATGTGGTTTCCGGTGTTTCTGCAGCCAGCCTCAAGCGGATTCTCGATAAATTGCAGTTTATAACACTTCCGGAGGTTGCCGCTTGTTTTTCACCCATGAAACATGAAGCAAAGTCGAGAAGGAAAAGACACAACACTTTTATTGAATACTGTTTAAAATATAGTATTAGGCTGATATAAAACAATACCCTTAGACATGGAATAATTAAAACACCTGAAGAAACAGGGCTCATATGTATTTACTAGTGTTCAGGATGAGCCCTCCTTGAATAGTAAGTGCTTTAAATATGCTTGTTGGGCTTGATAAACTGTATTTGATACATTTTTTAAATTTACATATGAACATAGCAAAAAAAAAAACATGACTCACTCTATGACACCGACATGATGAGGTAAAGATGTCTCACGCTCCAACACACACGAGCACAAGAAGAAACCTGAACAGTTAACAGCAGAACAGTTTGAGAGTATCTTCCCACCTTCGTTCAAACACAGACATTTCCAGTGCCGTGGTTTATGAAACATTCAGTGTCGCTCGCTCCAGCTCCATTAGGCAGAGCTCTTGCTGTCCGTTTCTGAGTCTGTCTCCTCGCTGCCGCTGCTGGCTGCTCTCTGAGGGTCTTGTTTGGACCTGCATGTCTCCACTGAAGGTGTCTGTCCACTTATGTTCTACAGGGAGGAAAGTTAATAATCAGTGTCCAGAGATAGTTTAAAGCAGGGGTGTCCAAACTCTTTTCAAAGAGGGCCACATATGATGTTGTCAGAATACCTCAGGGCCAGTGGCTCCTACTGAGAATTAGGAATCCCAAAAGTCATATATGAAATCTCTATTTAATAACAATCAATTTTAAATTTTGTCTCATTATTTTCCTATGGCAGGATCATGATCTGGATTTCATCACACTTCTTTTTTATGTGGTTTTTAAGACCTTTCTAACAAGCAGGCAACATTTTAAGAGCAAAATAATTATTTGCCTGAGTTCTGAACATTTTTTGATGCACCAAATTTTGCCTTTTCTGCACAATTTCTTGTGTCTTGTGTCCTCTTTTGTGTCTTCTGAAGTTTTAGTGATCATCAAGAACATTTTCACATCATGATAAAAACATTAATATGAAAACCTGTCAACTTTAAGAGTCCTTGTGTTTCTTCTTTATTGCCGTCTTGCAGAATTCCCAGAGCTTTGGCTTTAGACAGGTAGTCCATATGAAGCTGTTTGAGACGTTTCTGGATTGACTTTAGTTTTGTTTGTAGAAAGAAACTGTGATTAATTTCTTTGCTATAAATAACACAATTTAAGATGGAAGCTTGGGGCCATAAATAAATGGACCTTGGGCCGCAATTGGCCCCCGGGCCGTACTTGGACACCCCTGGTTTAAAGGGAACTCTTCCAAGTTTAGAAATAAAAGAGTGCTAATTAAAACAGCACTACTATTGTTAAAAAAAGTCATGTTGAAACTGTTGTGTTTAGTCTATATTTGCTGCTGACCACTTGAGGTTACATCTGACATTAACTGCTATTAGCACAACACCTGAAACCAAACCTAACTGTCAAAAGTGTTAAAGATGCTAAGTTGTAAAGAAATGCCAGATTTGCAATAGAAAGAAGAAAGTGAATAAATAAACAACATTCCTGCCATGGCTGCATCAATTTTGATTCTTAGAGTTCATCAATAATAAAGAAGTGTAATTCTAAATCAGCTGAGGACTCATAAGCCTCTGGTGTACATGTAGAATATTACGAGTCCTCTACTCTGCATTTCTCATGTCTACTTTTGTATAATCTGAAAAATACGTTTTTTAAAGGCCTAGTGTTTGATCTGGAACCCACCACTGTCTCCTGAGTCCTCATCAGTTCTTCAATCTCATTGCTCCAGCCGAGCATCTCAGCAAACCTTCGCACTGTGTCCTCCAGGTCACCCAGCTCCATGTGGTCTCCTTTGCGCAGAGGGACCTTCTCAAAAGGACCCACAGCGTGTCGGTTCAGGAGGAGACGCGGCACAGTGGAGCGCACCGTGTTCACCAGGCTGGCAAACGGCTCAATCTGAAACAAGGATTTCAGATATTCCTCAACTCAGAGGTTGACTGCTCACAACCAGTTCTTAAGATATAATAAGAACATAATAAGATACTCCTTTATTCATCCCACAATGGGGAAATTCATGGGAGTTACAGCAGCAAACAAGAAGATGTACAGTACAAGAATTTCAACAAAAATATATATATATAAAAAAATGTCCATCAGAGACAAGCCCATTTAAAGAACTTCATATAGATAAAACAAATGTTTACCTGTAAAGAAGTTCCCATGATGATAAGCAGGTCTGCTTTGGGAAAGTCTTTAGTGTGCAGGAAATACTTCTGAGGAAGATCTTCTCCAAAAAACACAACATCAGGTTTGACTGTTGCAGCGCAGAACGTGCAGATGGGAACGTTATCATTCATGATTGCATGCTGAAAAACAAACATAAAGAAAGGAAGCATTACTCTAGCACAGGCGTTTACAAAGTGTGGATCGGGACCCGCTGGGGGGTCGCGATACAGAAATGGGGGGTCGTGAGATGTCTTCAAGAATGATTTTTTTTTAAGTTATCTAAAAATATGCATTATTATTATTATTATTATTATTATTATTATTATTATTAAAATTTTTTGTTTATTTACCCCTGTTTCCTCAGGTTTATCTTCCTTTTTGTAAGTACTGTTAATTATTATTATTTGTTTATTATTGTTATTGTTATTGTATTTATTTATTTTTTCTTCTCTTTGTTGGTTTTGTATTACTTATATATAATTTGTTAACTTGTGGTGAACAAAGAATAACCAAAAAAAGTGTAATAAAAAAGTTGAATGACAAAAGTTATCTAAAAATAGTAAATTTGATCCATTTATAGTAAAAAATATCAACATAAATAGTAGCTAAACTTGAAATAAAACCTTGAAAATAGAAAATGTAATGAGTTTTCAGCCTTTCTTTGTTGCCAGATGACTCCTAAGTTAAGGGTTAGTGAACAGTTAATTATCAAAAGCATCAGTAGCAGTAGGTTAATTCATAACAGCACAGGAAACACAGACACATGCTCATATAGGTAGGCAAATTTTCTGCAGACCAGCTAAATGAAGCCACATTAAATCACTTTGAGGGACAGAGGGGGTCGTGAGCCTTTGGCACCTATATTTTGGGGGGCGCGGGCTGAAAGGTTTGGGAACCCCTGCTCTAGCCGACTGTATGCAGGATAAATTACTTGGAATATTTTTTTCAGACATACTTGAGCATCTTCAGCAGGATAGGCAGTGTAGCACAGGTGACAGGAAGCTGTGGCAAAACTACCGTGAGCTTCAACAAGTTTGTCATCAGGGATGCCACACACTGTGAAGACAGTTATAGAAAGTTAAAATTTTACAGCTGAGATTTAAAACAAATAAGGACACCATAACAAAAAATAAGAGATCATTGAGGTAGCTGAGGGACAGTAAGCGTGAAATCGTCAAACACTCAGAAACACTCGGAGGATGATAGTGAGGAAGAGAACTTTACCAACATCCTGTTAGTGTGTTCATGGAGATGCAGAAATTTTTAATACTATCACATAAAACTGTTACATATTGTTCCAGCGTTACACATAAGTTGATCTGAAAACCTCTAAAAACAGCCACCAATAATAATTTACATGCATGTTTTTTACTGGACAATTGTTTTTGTCTCCTTTAAAGATCTATCTTACCCTTCTCCAGTCCATCGATGTTCTGCGTGTACATGCGGAGCAGCAGGCCTTTGTGGTGAAGCATGCGGATGAAGTAGTGTATGTAGTTTGGTCGATGGCTGCCAGGATACAGAGCCTTGGCCAGAGAGAAGAAAGGCTGCGGGTCGTTGGTGAAGTAGTCAATGTTGAAAACAGCCTCTGGATACGGGATGTTGTACTTTTCCAAGTTGGCGTAAAGACCTGTTCCTGGAGTTCTGAAAATAAACACATGGAGACATTTTGACATGTGCCTTGTCAGCCATCTGATGAATCTTTCATTAAAAAGGAGATAATGTTTGAAGGTAAAGCTTCAAAAACGTAATCAAATAAGTTTTGTTTGGTATCTCTTTAAAGACAAAAATAAAGTGAAGATGTAGAGAGATACTAACCTGAAGTCAGGAATGCCGCTAGCTGTGCTTATTCCTGCTCCAGCCACCACCACCACCTTCTTACAGCGACCAAGCTTCACCAGCCGACCCACAGAGGCCAGACCTCCCCTGGATGAGGACTTTACAGAAGACACAGACGACTTTTCTTGATCAGATCCGGACCCAGAGGAGTGAGCAGCCTGAATGGAGACAGTGCTGCCTTTTGACTTTCCTTTACTGGAGAGCAGATATAGAAGGGACTTAAAGAAACAGAACAACCTCAGAATGATCAAAAGTTATTTGTTTATATTCAGTAGTAGGTTAAAACATGGGGTTTCAAGTACCTGAAAATAAGGGGTTATGTGTGGAAGGGTCAAATGTGTCACCCATAGGGCTGCAAAGGGATGGAACATTTCCGGTTAACTTCCGGAAAGTTTCCGGTAAATGTCCATGGGAAGTTAAGCTGGGGAATTTTGGAAATATTCCAAATTGGAAACTTTCCAAAGGAATTATGGGAATTTATGGGAATTAACTGGTAATTGAGGGTAATTTAATGGAAAGGTATCATATCCAAGCATATCTGGTGCGGCTGTGGCTTAGCGGGTAGAGTCGGTAGTCTATCAATTGGAAGGTTGGCGGTTCGATCCCAGCTCCAGCAGTCACATGCCGAAGCGTCCTTGAGCAAGACACTGAACCCTGAATTGCTGCCTCTGTTGTTCAGAGGTGTGTGAATGTGAACGAATGAGATCAACTAATACTAATGGTGCCTCACTACAGCTTCTACCATCAGTGAGTGAATGGGTATGAATGGGTGAACGTGACAAGTAGTGTAAAAGTGCTTTGAGAGGACAGAAAGACTAGAAAAAGCGCTATATAAGTACAAGTCCATTTACCATATCTATGTTTTGTTATAAGCAGACATCCATCCAAAATAATACAATTAAAACAGATTTATTTGTAAGTAAACCTTTATCAAGTGTTAAATATTTTATTGAGCAATCAATTATTTCATTGAAGACCAAAAACATGAATGTTGAGTTAAATATTACTCATCCCCCGACCCAACCCATTCAAAAATTAACAAAAATGAAATCCCCAAAAATATCCATTCAACATGCAAAATAAAAAAGCATCTTCCCTCAAGCTTCTCAAGCCTAGCTTCTGCAGGATTCTAGAAATCATCTGTGCATGTGATGGAGGAATGCACAGTGAATGTAGGGGGTGTGGTCTCAATAGCCCTGCAGTAAGCAGTGTGCTATGTGCATGTGATTGTGGAATAGCATAGATATTCAACTGTACTTGCATGAAATCTGGTTGTTTTAGTCAGGATTGTGCTCAAATATATTTTCCCCAACTATATTCAAGTCTTGTTTGCTATTGCAGGTGACAAAGAGGCATCAGTATCAGTTCCAGTCTTTCTCAAAACAAGTTCGAAACTCCTCACAGGGGCTTTAAAAATATGAGTTTCAGTCGTCCAACCACGGACATAATCCCCAAGTTAATTCAGCAGCCTCTTCCTTCAGACCTTGAAATGCAACAGGTAGCTCATTTGCTTCCCTCAGTTTCCTGATGATGTTTAAATGCTCCTAAATTATGGAATGAGCTTCCACTCTACATTAGACAAGTCTCCTCACTGTCCATTTTAAAACTCGTTATTTTTTTTAATCCTTGGCTTTCAACCCCGCATGAGACTCTGCTCCTGTTTTAGTGTTTTATGGTTTGTTTTTATTTATTGTTTCTATTGTTTTATTGTTTTGATTGTTTTATTGTTTTAATTGTTTTATGCCTGCGTTGCTTGTCTATTTATGTACAGCACTCTGTTTCGGCTGTGGTCGTTTCTAAAGTGCTTTATAAATAAAGTTGAGTTGAGAAAGATTCAATCCGGAGGCCTTCGTTAACACATTTTTCAAATATAATAAAAACGTTACACTAATGTGTAATCCTCACCTCGCAGGTAAACTGTCCTGTCTGCTTACACTCATCAGGCTCAGGTCCTGGGCCAAAGCAGAGTCTGTCTGCTTCTTTCTTTGTTTTCCATATGAACCTGGACCCGGGTCCTGAGTCTCTGCAGGGTCAGGATGTCTGGCCTGAGAGCTGGAGCTGCGGGTTATCCTGGTGACTGCAGGCTGGGAAGCTTTTTTATCCCAGCTGGACCTGGACTTGTTCATTCCCACACCTGTTGACATCAAGAGAAGATCCAAATCTAATTATTGGGGCTAAATTAAACATCAGTCAGAGTTGTTAGAGGATGTCATAATTGTGCGATCTGCTCAAAGAGGTCCACATGACATTTGAGGTCACTTTATTTTCATTGTGCCTCTCTGCTAGTTTTTTTCTACATAATTTCCATGAGTTGTTTTTAACTGCACTAATTAGATACTAACGTGTTTACAAGGATTTGCTTCCCACATTGCTCTCCCTCCATCTTCGGTCTCCCATATTTAAAAAGCTGCTACACTGAAATCATCCCTTTCTCCTCGCTCCCTTTGCACACAGAGAAGCTGAAATGTTTTAAAAGTGTCAAGTGTTGAACAAAAGGTAATGGCTGCAATATATTTAGCAACCCCCCTCTGCCCCTCAGCGGCTATGCTAATACAGTCCACAGCTGTGGCAGCTTTACTGTTCAGGGAAAGCGGAGGGTTGAGTGTAAAGAGGGGTGAGAGTAAAAGAGAGGAGTGGCAGAGGTGAAAGGGATCCGTAGATTGACTGTGTGTCAACAAACCCAGCTGGGAGAGAAGAGAGGATGCCCCCTAACGGCCCCCTTCAACTGAGAAAATAGGCACAGAGGAGGAGGGGAGTGCAGAGATAAATGATACGTAGGAGGGATTCAATAAAGAGGGAACAGAGGAGGAGAGAAAGAGGAGAAGAGGAGAGAGAGAGGGAGGAGGAGGGGTCCCCACTCTCTCAAAGCTATTCTAGGCCTTCTAACAACTTCCATGAGGAATGAGTGTGAGTGATCAGGGAGCGAACAAGGAAACAAAAGAGCTACAACCCATAAAACACAACTGTTCAGAGGGCAGCAGGGAGATAAACCCGGCCTCTGTCCAGCAGCACCTTATCGCCCTCCAGAGGGACACGAGAGGAGGAGAGGGAAGAAGAAGAAACAGCAGACTTTAGAATACAAAATGATGAAAATGCAACCTAAAAACCTTTCACTAATTATAAAATTAACATCTTGAGAAAACTAAGAACTCTTGACTTTAAACTGTATGGTCGCTACTACAAACTTCTCTTTTCTTTCATTTTAGTACTCAATCTTCTCTCACTTTGCCTCCCTAAAAACTGAAGCCCCTCCATTTTAGACCCCCCCCCCCTCCCCTACACATCCTAAAGAACTATTAAAAACAACAGGAGGGCGAGGGGGGCGATCGTCTCGGCTTTTGTGTGGGCTCCTCTTTAAAAGAAGACACTGCTGAGTACAGGCAATAAATCAGCAGCCCAGTTATTAAGGTCTCACACAGACGGTGCAGTGCAACAGCAGACCAAACACATACACACAATCACAGAAGTCAAGTTACACCTGCAGGAAAAGACAGGATTAAGAAGGTTTACCTCAGACTAACTAACACAGTCAAACAGGTTGCATCCAGTCAAAACAGAGCAGCAAACAGCAAAGTTGAAAAAGGCTAACGGGAATTTTTAGATGTTCTTCTTAAAAAAGTGATTTTTATGAGATCAAAGTGAATATCTATGTTTTAGAGCTCATCTATTGTATCTTAAAGAGAGCAAACTGTTCTGTTAGTTTTCTTTAATGACAAATTAATCCCTGTATAAATGACAAAAGGCTTAAACAGGATTTGAGAGAGCCCCCCTTTCCCTCTGTCAGGCCTTTCACACTGTTGTTCTCACAGCTATCCACAGTCGAAAAGCTGAGTCCAGCGTGTCCCAGTCAGTGTGTCCCAGTGCCAGACCACCAGGAGTGTCGCTGCTCATATGAGGGTTACAGTTATCTAATTAGAGCTGTCCTACAACACCAGGCACACCTCACTGATCACCATTACCCCCCAAACAGTCAGGGTAATCCTTTTACTACTTAAAGGACCACAAGCTAAAAAAAAAAGCAGCAAAGAGCAGCAGGACTTAAAGTTTGTGTGGAAACAAAACAAAAAGAAAGTGAAGCAGCTTCTTGACATTTAGCACAAGAGGCTGCAGTCTGACATGCAGCAAACGTTTGTGGTGGAGACAAACAACTTGATGAGGGGAAGAACCGTAACTGTAGCTTTGTCTTTGAAATGTCACCCTGGTTCATATGTGTGGAAAAAAAAAACGTAAAAAAGGAACCTTTAAGAAAAAAAGTAAGGTTAGTTTGTTTCCTTGTTTTTGATTATTACGAAACGCAGTACCTTTGCTTTTAATTACTTTGAAAGTTATAAGGTAAAACTTAGGAAAATTAAACTTCTCGTCCGAAAACATCAGAAAACTGGGAACAAAAAAAAAAAAAAAATCTGTTTTTTCAAACCATGGCAAGAACTCAAAGTTATACAGCTTATGATACAAATGAGCAATACATTAAATACTTGTGGGTAAGGACTGGACCAAAGGTGTCAAACGTATTCACATTCATTACTCAAGTAGAAGTATAGATACTATGGTTTAAAAAGACTTCTGTAGAAGTTGAAGTATCAACTCAAGCTTTGTACTCAACTTAAAGTGCAAAAGTTCTGGATTCAAAAGTAATTTCGGACTATAAGGACTGCAGAAAAAATCATCGGTGTCGACCTGCCCCCCATCCAGGACTTGTACCGGTCCCGGGCCAGGAAACGGGCAGGTAGCATCACTGCTGACCCCTCACACCCTGGACACAATTCTTCAAACTCCTACCCTCCAGCAGGCGCTACAGATCACTGTGGGCCAAAACAACCCGCCATAAGAACAGTTTCTTCCCCCAGGCTGTCACTCTGATGAACACTAAACCATAACAGTGTCATACCTGTCAGATAATACTCTCTGTAAACATACATGTAAATATACAATGCAACAATTCTCCAAGCAGAATTCCATATTTCTATTTTTTGTATTATTTAACTACTATTTTTATAATGTAAAAACTACCTCTGCAACTCACCAATGCACTTTATCATATTATTTTAGCCTGTACATATTAGTCATGCCTATTTGTTGTTCTTTTGTATTTATAGCTGATGTTATTGTTATTATTTTTATTTTATTTTTATTTGTAGGTCTTATTCTTATTCTTATTCTTATGCCTTGTACAAAGAGAGCACATCTTACCAAAGTCAAATTCCTTGTGTGTTCAAGCATACCTGGCCAATAAAGCTGATTCTGATTCTGATTCTAATGTACGGGGGAAAAATGCCATTAAGGACAAAAGCTTAGGCCACAGAGGCTATAATGACTATAATGTTATATAAGTATGTCAATGTTGAAATATTTGGGTTGCACCTGTTTCAGCCGCATTTATGCCCATTGAAAAGGAAGGCATTTTTGTACAATGCAAATACATTAAAGAACCATATATGTGTACTACTGAGCATTAACGTGTTTCATGGAACGGAAGATATGATGACTGGTTGCCTTTAAGTATTATAATGGTGCAAAAAGTCAAACTTCACAGGCATGTTATCAATGGCCTTTATGGGAACATCAATGTACATGAATGTGGTTTTTTTTTAACGATGACAAGCCGGAATGAAAACAACCCGAAATGAAATAAGAGTAACGAGGCTATTTTTAAAATGTAAGGAGTAGAAGTAAAAAGTCAGCTGAAAAATAATTACTCCAGTAAAGTATAGATACCCAGAATTTATACTTAAGTAAGGTAACAAAGTATTTGTACTTTGTTACTTGACAACTCTGGATTGGACACATTTTTTCCAGACTTTTTCATCTTTCCCTGAAAATCCTTCAAATCTTTCCAAAACTGGACTTTGATTGAAATGAATCTGGTTGCATTTCGGTTCACACTCTTCGTGTTTTATTAAATGTTACTCACACAATGACAATTAAAGAAACAACGTCTTCTCTGTGGATTTATAATAAATTCTTAAAGATCTGTTTACACACAGTGATGCAGACCGCAAAAACTTTTAACCCTTCAGCAACAGAATCTGACTGCTTTCAGCACACGCAGCAGCAGCAGCAGCAGCAGTGTGCGCCTGTGGACAGTCGGGGCTTAATCTACCTGCTGCCTCTGCAGTAACAGTCAGCTGTGTCTAAAAGCAGATTTGGTTAAGTTTAATGAGGGGCTTTCCCCCTGCAACCCCACCATTTAACCCTCCACTCACAGCTGAATCGAGGACAGCAGACTTTGATCTCGGCTGCCCTCACACACAGGATGAAAACAGGCAGCCGGGTTGCCACGGAAACCTCTTCATTACTTAGTTGGAGAGGCAGCAGCTCTCAGTCCTCCGTCCCCACCTGCTCACTAATGACATATCACTCTGTGCAGCATCTTTGTTGTGCTCCCTGTTGACACAAAGCAGCAAGTCCTGATTTGTGTTTATGTATTGTTTGCTCACGCAGAGGAGCGCTCGATGGCTAACTAATGACTCTGCCCGTCCTGTAACTCTTCTGAGAGCCATCAGGCCCAAATTAAACACCAATTAACCAATAACATGGCTGTGATGTTATTTTCACAACTTAACAGAATAATATCTAAGTAAAGACAAACCCAAAGGTTTGCGATACAAATATTGAACTACCATTGTTATGCTGACAAGCCATTCTTATGGCTGGTTAAGGATGTCTTGATAACTGAAGTCATTTATCAAGGCAATGCACATCTTAACTTAATATCAATTAAAGATTAAATGTGACATTTTGTTTGTTTTGTAAAACTTAGAGCAGGGATGTCAAACATGCGGCCCGTGGGCCAAAATCGGCCTGCCAGAGGTTCCAATCTGGCCCACGGCTCGACTTTGCAATGTGAAAAAATTACAGAGAAGACATTAACTGCAAATTTTCAATACAAGTAACTACTATTTCAAATTTGTCCTCTGCAGGTCGCATAAAATCATAGTGCTGATGGAGCACACCTGACCAGTGCTCCAGGACTTTTTTTTCTCAAAGTGAGAAAATAGATGACTTGCTGTTTGCATAATCTGGATGGGATTCATAAAGACTTTTTAGAGCACTACAAGATGATTCACTAACTACTAACACTAGCACTACACCCCTGCATACAACACTGTCCAGCAAGCAAACTCTTCAAGCTGGAGCTGAGGGGTCCAAAATAATCAACTTTACCTTCTTCATAATTATAATCTATCTGTTCTTTTGATGTAAACATTAAACTGTGTGTGTCAGGTGAATGGTTAACCTGTGAGTTTGGTGTGTTGGCAGCAGGTTTTAGGGCTTAAAGAGTAAAATATTCTGCCCCACTATGAGACACATCATGGTGAAAAAAAATACAACAGCTGTTTTTGTAGAAAGATAGTTCATCAAATGTAAACATTTTCAGAATGTACTTTTTTGCACTAAAACAAAGGGAAACATTTGGAGTTGTCTTTCTCCATAGGTTTTTATGTTATGATTTTACTGGACCGGCCCACTTCAGATCAACTTGGGCTTTATGTGGCCCCTGAACTGAAATGAGTTTGATGCCCCTGACTTAGAGTATTAACCAAATAATGTGTATGATGAACTTCAGGGGTATAAAAAAAGTATAAAGTTGCAAACTTAAACTTTTCAAATGAAAGACAGCAGATAGAAAGATACCTTGGTTATGATGGAGACTTGTACTCGATATATCTATATACTTATATACAATTACAAAGTGATATGTAAGTAGTCTCCTAAATAGACAAGTCTTCATCATAGAGGGGATCATAGTTTAAACATTTTAAGATTAAAGGGACATTAGCTGGTTTGTTAGCAAAGCTTGTTGTTGAGGACGAGTAGGAGATCAAGTCTGCGTAGTCAGTGAGCTCTTTTAAATCCCTTCTTAAAACAGACTTTTAGCGCAGATCCTTCCCGGATTTTATCTGAATTTTATTTTATTTTATTTTAACAGTCTTAAGAAGTATATTTTAAAATAATTTGATTCCTTTGGAGTTCTTTTAGTGGGATTTTATGTCTTTTAAAATATGTTTTATTTCTTTATCTTGACTTGTGTGATTTTATGAACTGCCTGTTTTATTTTGCTGCCCATGTGAAGCACTTTGTAACTCGGTTTTGAAAAGTGTTCCACAAATAAAATTATTATTATTATTATTATCATTATTATTATTACTTTGAGGAGACTGAGTTGCTGGGTTCTCTAACATCTGAATAAATTCAGGCACACACTACATTGAGTGCACACATCCTCTGAATCGAGTGTCAGGTGTCAAAAAGGTTTCAATAAAAGTGAAGCTACACTGCCACCTGCTGGAATCTGAACTCCAGTAAAAGAAAGCTCAGTGGCACACTGTGCAAAGTGTGACCGATTCTGTAGGATTGTTCCACCTTTGAACACTCAAATCCACTTACACAGAAACTTTACAGAAGTATACTGTGTTTAAAGCTTTTCTGACATATCTGTGTTTTACTCCATCATATTTACCTGACCACTGAACTAGACAGTGCAGATTAAGAATATTCAAACAAAGATTAAATAAATATCTAAATTATCATATATCATCATTGGTCTATTCATCCTACAGTGAAAAAAAATAAATTAAATAAATTACCAGCAGCAAAATGTAAGTGATGTTGAGACATCAATTAGTGTCCAATAATATTATATATATGTGTATATATATATGTGTGTATATGTGTATGTATGTGTATATATATATATATATATATATATATATATATATATATATATATATATATATATATATATATGTGTGTGTGTGTGTGTGTGTGTGTGTGTGTGTGTGTGTGTGTGTGTGTGTGTGTGTGTGTGTGTGTGTGTGTGTGTGTGTGGATATTGATAATTCCAGGGTATTATTCATATCTTGATTCGTACGTAACGGTAATTTAGGCTTAAGTGAAGTTTTGAATTCAGGACATCTACCAATGTATTTCCTCACTTAAGAATCACTTCTTTTACTTTAATGTTTATAAGCTTTGTAGTTTTTCCAGCAACAAAGAGTACAGCCTACAAATTGGTGAACTTGTAGGCTGTAGTAGTGTGGGACCTTCAGAAGACATGCAGGAAAAGGTTGCGGCCGGGAGTTGAACCGGCTACCTCTGCGACAAGGACTGTAGCCTCTGTATGTGGGGCGCTTAGACCGCTAGGTCACCAGCGCCCCACCCTCTCAACTTTAAAGATGAGGCTTAAAACTTTCCTTTTTGATAAAGCTTATAGTTAGAGCTGGCTCAGGCTTTGACCAGCTCTTAGCTATGCTGCTATAGGCTTAGACTGCATGGGGAACTGGCACACTGGGAACCTTTCTGGGAGTCCCTTGGCTCCCTTGTCTTGTAGGTTCCTCTTAGTCGCTGCCGTAGAGGTCCTGCTGCTGTGGACGTTACAAACTCCAGCTGTTACTGATGTCAATAAATAAAGTAAATCAATAAAGTAATATCTTATCTTATGTAACGGACTCCAGTGGCAACAGCTACTACTACTACTACTACTACTACTACTACTACTACTACTACTACTACTACTACTACTACTACTACTACTACTACTATTCGTCTCATCAGTATTATTGCTCTCTCTCTCTTATTCTCCTCTATCCCTCTTTCCAACCCCAACTCGGTTGAGGCAGATGTCTGTCTAACATGAGTCTGGTTCTGCTCGAGGTTTCTGCCTGTTAAAAGGAAGTTATTCCTTACTGCTGTAACTTGCTCTGTTTGTAAAAGCGCCTTCAGATAACTTTTGCTGGAATTTTGTGCTATTCAAATAAAGATTGATTGATTGATTGATTTAAATTACTCACAAGAAGACATACACTGAGTGTTTTGACAAATCATGCACTGATTGTAGATGGTTTTAGTTGTTGGATACAAAACAGGGGGTCTCCTGTTGATAGGAGGAATTTGATCCACTGATTATCATATAAAGAGAAAGTTCACTGATATTTTGATGGACATTAAATCCTTATGTTTCTTTTTAATATATAATTACAAGAGAAGAAGCAGATGTTGCTTCTGATGATGATCATACCCAGGTAGAAATCTCAGTGGTTTTTTACATTTTATTTATATACAAAAAACTAGCAACACATTGGTTAGATGTGCAGAGTAGGTCTATGATATCCATCTACGCTTAAGCATGACGGGATCCAAGAATATCAAAGTGAATTGTGCCTCCTTTTAAAAACAAGTTGAATTGCTTTCTCATGCATATACGTGGTGTTCTAAAAGTTTAACATTTTTCTTGATGTAGGTGACCCAGAGGCTCTAAGTTTCTACTTCACCCTGAACATAATGAAACAAGATTTGCTCCCAAAGAAATCATGCTCATACCTCCATCCCTTAAACTGAGATTTAGGGTAAACACAGATGTTTCCCACTGAATGTGAAAATATCCCTCAAGTGTCAAACTCTTAGCCTTCTCATGAGAAAGCTCTTTTATTTTCTGGGGAAAACAAACTTAGTTTAAAAAGTGTAAGCTAAGTGTAAGAAATAAGGGCAATAAGCAGAAACACCCACATTGCAGCTGATTGTGACTGATATACTACTCTTCAGGAAACCATTGCTGAAAAGGTTACATTTTTAATTCTCTACTTCCTCTACTTCTTCATTGTCAACATACAATGATGGTGCCAGTAAAAGGGTTAAAGTCATCATCATAAACATTACCTGTCTTTCCAGAAGGCGGACCTTTTGAATGCTGCACAGACGGCGGAGGCAAACAGCAGACAGAAAAACACTCCTTGTAAACCAAACTCGTTTTTGTTATCCACAATCCTCTGTAGTCCGGTCCACCAGGGGTTCAGACGTTGAACATGTGCCTCCTTCTTCTAAAATTAAGACAATTGCATCCAAGCATCTCAGACTGTTATTGTTAGGGCACAGAGAGCTGTCACTCCGCTGCAGTTTCCGGGTCCTGAATAAATCATTACAAATACAGGCGGGAAACAGAGCCACAGTCACGTGGTGCGGCTCTTCCGCTCTTCCGCCTGGTTTATTTACAGTCTATGCCTGCTCCTCAATCCAGAGCTGTAGGCTCAATCTAAAGCAGGGGCGTCAAACTCATTTCAGTTCAGGGGCCACATAAAGCCCAAGTTGATCTGAAGTGGGCCAGACCAGTAAAATCATAACATGATAATCTTTAAATAAGGAAAACTATAAATGTGTCCCTTATTTGTTTTAGTGCAACAAAAAAAAAAACACTCTGTAAATGTACACATTTGATGAACTATCTTTCTACAAAAACAGCTGTTGTATTTTTTTCACCATGATGTGTCTCATAGTGGGGCAGAATATTTTACTTTTTAAGCCCTAAAACCTGCTGCCAACACACCAAACTCACAGGTTAACCATTCACCTGACACACACAGTTTAATGTTTACATCAAAAGAACAGATAGATTATAATTATGAAGAAGGTAAAGTTGATTATTTTGGACCCCTCAGATCCAGCTTGAAGAGTTTTCCTGCTGGACAGTGTAGGGGTGTAGTGCTAGTGTTAGTAGTTAGTGGATCATCTTATAGTGCTCTAAAAAGTCTTTATGAATCCCATCCAGATTATGCAAACAGCAAGTCATCTATTTTCTCACTTTGAGAAAAAAAGTCCTGGAACACCGTTCAGGACGCTCCTTCAGCACTAAGATTTTATGCGACCCCCAGAGGACAAATCTGAAATAGTAATTACTTTTATTGGAAAATTCCAGTTAATGTCTTCTTTGTAAATTTTTCACTTTGGGAAGTCTTTATGCGGGCCGGATTGGACACCTCTGATCTAAAAACCGTATACAGTCAGTATTTCAATCAGGAAATTTGCTTTTTTACTGTTTCCGGCTACTTTCTGCCTGCTTTGCTTTAGGCCTATTTCACCAAACTTTAGTGGAGATACTTTTGTTTTATAAAATTTAAAAATATTTTCCAAAATGAAAATTTGTCTCCAACTTTGTAAAAGTGTTTCATCTTTTGTAAATTTGTTTCCTTAAATGTGAATATTTTTAGGCCTTGGTAAAAGTGTTTTGCTGATGTTATTTTGTTTTATAAAATGTAAAAATGTTTCCCAAAACGTAAATGTGTCTCCAACTTTGTACAAATGTTATGCTAAATTATTTTGTTTTATATAATGTAAAAAAAAATTCCAAAATGTAAAAATGTTTCCCAAAATGTAAAATTGTCTCAAGCTTTGTAAAAGTATCTGATATTTTATACATTTATTATCTCCCTCAGGGCCACCGTAGTTCTCTGAGCTCAGCTTGCAGCTGGAGCTCCAGTCTGTGAACAGTGTGTGCCTCTGTGTTTTTATGGGTGGAGACTGAGGTCCACTTCCAAAATTTAGTCACACAGATAACACAAGTCAGGTTAAGCCCCAGCAGCTACGGTACTAGCTGAGGAAGCTGGTATTGATCCACCTCAGTTAGGTTAAGGTCTTCTACATTACATCGGGTCAGTTTGCTAACGTTAAAGACAAGGTAAGTGCTTCATTATGTTCGCTTGTTCAGGGGGGATAAAAGTCAGACATCATAACTTGTGCAGAACCATCAGCAGCGATAGTTAAGATAAAAGTGAGCTAAAATATCTTATCAGCCAACGTCTAAGTAAATCCCCACGACTGTTAGTGTTTGAGGGACTGACTAAGAGGATGAACCGAACAAATATAGTTCATGTAAAGGTAAAAACGTCAAAGTGATGCTCTGTGTAACTTCGGGAGTGACGTGTCTGTTACTTGATTGAACAACTTATGGCGTCTAAAGCCAACACATTTTATAATGGGTCAAAACTAACTACAAATACATCATTATAGCTTTAGAGTTTACTCATTATAAGCATCGATAAGTGACTTGTTTGGTGTTTCGACGACTTTTAGGCAAACATCTACGCCTTGTTTTAAACGTTAGTGCACGTAAACCTGACGTAAGCTCTGACTTCCACCAAACAGATGCTACAGTTAGCTTCTACCTAGTTTACAGTCACAGGCCTTTTAAAGCCAACTTGGTACTCTCGTATTTATGAATGTAAACTGCAACCTAACCAGCAACCACAGATTCAAGATGTTGGCTGGCCACCACTTCATGTTTTCACCGTTTTATTAGGAAGTACTGACTTCACTGTCGACCTAGGTTCATCTGTTTCTGAAACACAGGCAGTGGTGGACAGTAACAAAGTAAATTTACTTGGGTACTGTACTTAAGTACATTTTTGGAGTATTTGAACTTTACTTAAGTATTATTTTTTGGGGATACTTATTACTTTTACTCCACTACAATCAGAAGACAATTATTGTCCTTTTGACTCCACTACATTTCTGTCAATGCTCTAGTTACTCACTACTTTTGCTTTGAAGTCAGTTCATGAATTTCCTTCTCTTTTCTGAAATCTGATCCCTAAGACAGTAAACTGTGTTTGTGTAGTTCTGTTTGTCTCAGTGGTTTAGTCATACCTGTACACCGTGCGTCTCCACAGTTGAACGTGGAGCAAACACAGAGCAAATCGTATGGTTTGAAATGTTCTCCTTGTTTCCCACTCTGCCAAAACATAAAAAAATTCACTGTCCAACCTGAGAAAGAAACCTGTTGAGCTACGTAACATTTGTTTCATTCCAGATAAACATTTCAAACTAAGTTGTCTGTGCTTGGAGTAACTTAGTTGCTGTTTTTATTCCATGGTTTAGTTTTTAGAGATTTCAAGTAATGTTTTCTAAAATAAATATAATGTAACAGAATGTACTCCTATGTATTCTTGACTGCCATCATGCTTTGTGAAAATACAACATTTTTAAGAAGTACTTTAAAAACTTAAGTATTTTTAAAGGCAAGTACTTTAACTCAAGTAATAATCTGACTGAATAACTTTCCCTTGTATTGGAGTAATATTTGACCAGGAGGATCTATACTTTGACTTAAGTAATGAAGACGTGTACTTTGTCCACCACTGAACACAGGACTTTGCAGTGCCTCTAACTGAGCTGATTTCCAAACAAAGCGTTGTTCACATTTTATCAACATCAAACATGAGAAAACTAAACCGATGGTACATCTTAGAACTAAAAAGGTGGCCATCAACCAAATGGAGTTATGTGGGATCATAACTTTGCCAGAGATATGTAGTCCATGACTTGGAACTCACAGTTTTTGTTGGTGCTTACTGTCATTTCAAAAGTCAAGTAAAAGAAACTCAACACTTCTTCAAAGGGATACAATGCTTTCTTCAGCATTAGCTGTTTTAAATGAAGAACGACTGTCCATGTTTGTAGTTGTACAACTCTGACAGAGCATGAACTGGTCTGCCTTGTTTTTTAGGATCTGCAGCACACCCAAAGCAAGCTGTCTTATTTTCCTTTCTTCCTTAATGCACACTGCTGCCAGTCTCTTAACCATTTGCTGTCAGATAAAGCTGTCCCTGTAGACTCGATCAAACACATTTTCTTTTTGAGATGAAGATTCTTAGCGACATACAGTATGACCTTTCCCGCATAGGGGTGTGAAAGTTAAAGCAGCTCATACATTTGTAAGCTGTGTCAAGCTCATATATACATATATCTTTATGTGGAATACTTCAGCGTGCAGCTTTTAAATGGATAAAAAACAACACACTGCCACGCTGCTGTTTTACACTCAACAGAAAAACAGTGATGAGTACAGGAAATTATGCAACACCAAGCACAATCTGATGTTTATCAAGGCTAACAACATAAAAGAAATTAAAAGGATTACAAAACTGAGGTTGTGGTTTAGTATTAAAACTAAATCTCCTCCCCCAAAGTTTCCTTTACTTTATCAACACACTTGTTTTTGATTTTATTTTTATTTTTTATTTTATCTTTGATAATTAGGTCATTTATTTTTCCAGAGAGATGAGTCAGGCGGAGCAGGTGCCTGAGGACATGCCTGCATACCTCAAAGATGAACCAGAATCTACAGGTAAGTAGAGCAAAAGTCATTTGACAGCAATAAATGTTTGTTTATTCACACCAACATGTGCTCAAAGATAATCTAACTGGCAACTACTTCAATTGTCCACAACTTTGAACTAATATTTGGTGAAATCTACAACAATTCTTGGTTTTGAAGTAAAATAGATCAAAGAAAATCAGCAAAACAAATTTGTAACAATGGTTGAATGCAACAAGCACTCTGAAGACATCAGCTTAAGTCTAGGAAAATGTACAAACCTTTGGATGATTTTTTTTTTTCACGCATTCTGAGACCAAACTAATATTTGACTGAAAATAAAAATAATGCATGTGTTGAAAAATAAAAAATGAGTGTTGTTTTCAGCACCAAATTAACATCACCAGCTTTTTCAAACATTTTTCACCACCATAATTTAATCTTAAACACATTTGAATCAATTGTACTGTTTAATGAATGCAATTTTTTCAGTTGAGTAGAAACGCAGAAGGCTTATTTAGAATTACAAAATTTGATCAACTACTTGTGTTGATTTTGGACTTTAACATTTTTAACCAATATTTACTGTCCTTATCAATAAACCATGTAATTCTTTTTTTTTTTCAAGCCAAATGTGAGTGTTATATAGTTGTTAAGTGGGTTTAAATGTAGGCTGGCTCTTCTCAATAAGCAATATTTCTCTTAGCTTTGTGAATAAGTCAAAAATTAAACAAGAAAGCTTTTGATTTTAAGTTTGGGATTTACTAAAGGAATTTAAGCCAGTGGTCTGTGACAAGATACCAGAGTCAGGTACAACTAACATATGTGATCTACAGAAAATCAACTGCTATAGTTGGTGAGTGATTTGTAGGTTTTTTTCTATGCAAAGATTTGTTGCTATCACTTTACAGATAACTGAATAAGGTTGAATTGGAAACTTTCACTGGTTTATGCTGTATTCTTGAAACACTAAATTAACAAACAAATAATGGGTACAATTCCAAAGATAAATACTATTTGGCCACGATATTTCTTAATTAATCTTAATTGTTGCTCTTTTGTTTTTAATCAGACAACAAGGACCACCCACAGACACAGCCGGGCATGTTCGGCCGGTTGGCAGGGGGCCTGTACGGTGCCACCAAGGGAGCTTTAGGAGCCACAGTGGGCGGTGTGACCTGGATAGGAGGAAAGAGTCTGGACCTCACCAAAACAGCTGTGAGCTCTGTAGCTGCTGTACCTGCGATGGGAGTGGGGCTGGTTAAAGGTGGAGTGTGTGCTGTAGCTGGAGGAGTAACTGCTGTAGCGGGAGGAGTAACTGCTGGTTGTTCTGCAGTCGTCAGCAGAGTTCCCATAGTAGGAGGAGGAGGAGGAGGCAAAAAGAAGGACAAATCTGACTGACATGGGAAGGAGATGTGTGAATGTACGCAGCTGAGGTGTATGGCTTACACTGTGTTTGCCTGTTTTAGCATACATGAGCAGGAAAAGAGCAACAGAGGACTCAAAGGTTCAGTGTACACACATGGCGGTGAGGGTTTTTTCTTTTTCTTTTGTTCAGTACTTTATTTTTCATGTGACTGTTGGTAAAACCAGGTTTATTTGATCATGTGGCAAGGACCTTCAAAGCAAGAGCTAACAAAGACTATCCTGCTCTGTCAGTAAAGAAAAGCACACCAAATATTCTCACCCGTGCCTGAAAATTTTCAAATAAAATGGCCGTGTTTCATTTTTGATATAAAGCCACTGCTAAAACACTGTTTTTACTGCAAGCTGTAGAATTGTTCACATTACTTTAGTACCGTAAAAAGAGTGTTGGTTTACCTTTTTCTCTTGCAAGACAATCATTGATGAGATATGATAAATAAATGACCAGGAGGTTTTTTGAGAAGTATTGGAAGTATTTCATTGTGTGGAGTGTCATTAGTCCTTTTCTAGACAAACATGTCTGATCAGAGATGTGATCTGAAAAGTAAATTTAAGTTTAATATCCAAGCCTCCTGCTGGCTCTGGACTGTGTTCAGTTGAACTTGAATCGTACTTTCGATATAAAAACAATTGATTGAAATACGTATTTCTGTCACATCTTTAAATGCACAGTGTTTTGATTGCAATGAATGTACTTTATTTTGAGTTATAAAGCAATTTGTGGCTATATGCCAATACTTTTTGAATCCAGGGTAATTCATTAATGCTCTCTACAATACTTTCATGGTGTTTGCGTTATCTCATGTAAAGTACATATGACAGCATCTCCAATGCTGCCATAGACAGCACTGTAGCTTCAGTATAGCAGAAATATCTCCCACTGTGCCAAAGTGCAATATCTTAGTCCGCAACATCAACTTGTTACTACTGCTTCTCCATATTGACTAGGATCTTGTGTTAACTTCAATCTGAAGGATGAATTTCTTACTGCATTCTCAATCTCAAGTATCATCAACTCAATCTCAACCTACATTTACATTTAATAAAGACAATTGTTTTTTAAAATCTGCCTTTCACTGTAAATTGGTAATACAGGATGAAGGTTTCAAAGCTTGTATCAGTGTGTCAATGTATTTATAAGTGTGTTAAACAATTAGACTTTATTAAAACATGGTAGTATTTTCAGGGCTTGTTCAAATAAAGCATATATTTTTTAGTCTTGTTTTTTCCCTATCCTATTTTTTTAGAATGAGTACCATTGTAATATGTCATAATTAAAACACCAAATACAATAGAAAAAATACCCACAATAAATTGTCTTTTAAATAGAACTAACCAGCTCGATTGATGCAGCTAGAATTTACATATTTATTCTAATTAACATTTTTGGTCTAATCTTTTCTATACCATTTAGCTCTTACACATTGCCAGGATATTTATGTTCCTGTTACGACTCATCTGAAATGTGTAATGCACAGAGGAGGAATGGAGGAAGTCATTCAGCCCCTGATCTGCCCTTGGGCGTTGTAACAGAGGATCATTGGAGCTGAAAGGGCAGAGCAGCAGTTTGTGTGTGTGTATGTCTGAGTGTGTGTTTATGTTGTGCTTCGCTGTGCCCCTAACGCTCCCACTGTGCCATAAGCATTGTGAAATCACACATTGGAAGATATTACCTTTGTGTATTTCAATGTGTTGATGTGATGGCTGAACTGCAGTATAGGAGAGGCTCTAGACTTTTTATACCATCTATGGCAGGGGTGTCAAACATATGGCCGGGGGGCAAAACCGGCCCGCCAGAGGTTCGACTCTGGCCTGCGGGATGACTTTGCAAAGTGAAAAATTGCAGATAAGACATTTACTTCAATTTTTCAATAAAAGTAACTACTATTTCAAATTTGTTTTTTTACCTATGAGGAGGAAAAATAATATTTGCAGTTTGCATAATCTGGTTGAATTTCATAGACTTTTTAGAGCACTTCAAGATCCAACACTAAAGTTTGCGTAGAAGCGGTGGATCCACTATTTTCGGAAGAAGTCTCATATTGTACATGTGCTTACCATACATGTGGGTGCGTCATAGGTGCGCTCCTTCACTACTAACACTAGCACTACTGTGTCAGGTGACTGGGAGAATTATGGCCAAGCTGTCGTCTCTATGTATTCTTGTACTGTACACCTTCTTGTTTGCTGCTGTAACTCCATGAATTTCCCTATTGTGGGACGAACAAAAGAGTATCTTATCTTATCTTAAACCTGTGTGCTTGTTGTGTCTGCAGCAGGTTTCAGTCCTTAAGAATATCATATTCGGCCCGACTATGACACTCATCATGGCGAAAAATACAATAGGTGTTTTTGTAGAAAGATAGTTCATTAAATGTGAAAATGTGTGGAATGTACTTGTACTTTTTTGCGCCAAAACAAAAGGAAAAATTTGGAGTTGTCGTTATTTAAAGGGTTATTATGTTATGATTTTACTGGTCCGGCCCACTTCAGGTCATCTCGGGCTGTATGTGGCCCCTGAACTGAAATGACTTTGACACCCCTGATCTATGGTGAGCACAACAAGACATTGATTCATTGATAAAGCCATATTAATTACAGTAAGCCTGTAAAAGTCTACTTTTTTATTTGAGAGGAGTGTAATAAAACTAAAAGTTAAATATGAAATGTTTTATTCATTTAACACCAGATATAATTGAATAATGTTATTTATTATTCCAAATCTTTTAGGAAATGCTTTCATCCATGTTATTGTTCTCAACGCTGTAGCGTTTATTGCTTAGGAGCGGAAATGATCACAGGTCCAACAGAAACCACAACCTTTGGCTCAGCTGTCTCCTGGGCCACAGCGTCGACATCTCTCTCTACAAACACAAAAACAAACGTGGTCAGATTTCAGTACATGTTGCTTCTGAATTCTACTTAAGATAATGTAAGTTCCCACATGTTGGAGGAACTGCGGTAGCCAAAATGCAAACCACTACCATGTTATGTGGGACTGCCCTGTTATTCATGACTATTGGAGAGAGGTACACAATGCCCTACAAGATATTTTGGAAGATGTAAAGCCTCTTGAGATCAAAATGTTGTACTTTGGGATTATACCTAAAGATTGGTCGAAAAAAGACAAGTATCTAATGAACATTCTGATTGTTGCGGCTCAAAAGGCGTTAACCAAGAAATGGTTGACACAGGAGAGCCCAACTCTAAATGGATGGATGGACAATACAATGGAAATTTACAACATGGAAAAAGACTACAGCACTTGTTAATCACAGGTCAGAGCAGTTCACTGCTAACTGGAGGAAATGGGTTAATTTTGTAACCCTCCATAGAACAGATTTTATTTTCCCTGCTTAATAGCTTTATAGTATATTTTAAGTAAAGAAAAAACTACTCCCTTGTTGTACATAGTTTCCTTTTAGTTTCTGTTGTTATTTAATTCTGTTGGTAGCCTATATATGTGATTTTAAAATTATGATTTTAAAGCTTATGAGGAGAATGTAGAGATGATGTATATACCATGGAAATGTTGAATGTACAATTTCAATAAAAATGTTTTTTAATTAATTAATGAATAAATAAAATAATGTAAGTTCTTACTGTTTCTGAAGCATGATGGTTCGCATGATCGGCCCCCTGCAGCAGAGCAAACCGCTGTACTGCAGTGAATGTAGACCTGAAGAAGGAAAAGAGTGTTAACAATATAAATTCTCCTGTTGACGTGGCGGCCCTTTTTCTGTAATGTCAAGACCAAGGCAGGAAACACAAATGCTCTACTCCCAAAGGATAAAGACTCAGCACAAAGATAGAAGGCACATCTAATCATGTTTAAAAATGAAACAACATTAGCATGAGCATCAGCTGATGTTAGCATTTAACTTGTTCTTAGCTAACTTTGCAGTTTGACAGCTTAATACAAGTATAAGTCCCTCACAAACTGTAATTATGGCTAAGAATTGCTTGAATATTTCGTTACCTTATGTTAGCTTACGTAAGCATTCAACCACCTGTACCATCATTGTTAGCATTACAGAATTACAAACTGTATTTAAACATTGCTAGAATTACTAGCCAGCATTACTGTCAGCATATGTGTGGCCAAATTTATTGATGGTTTGTATTAATACCTGTTCCCTCATGGGTTCCATTGAATTGGGGTCCACAAAGGTAAACATTTTGAAAACAAATCGCCTGTAATGACTTGGGAGGTCCAAACCAGAGGAGGGGCCCACAGGAACCAGTGATGACAAGTAGCGATCATCTCTGTATGGACACCTGGGCAGAGACAAAACGAATTTAAGCAATGACAAGAAAATCAAAATGTATATGGCAGTGAGTGTTTTGAATTTTTTTACTCAGATGTCATGGCATGAGATATATGAAGAACTGCAATTCATAAAGTTATCCAACACTTTTTTTAAAAGCAGGACAATATAAGAAATTGATTTTGCAGTTACCCGTCTATCAGAATATCCCACTGGGGCAGACTGTGAGGGTTTGGGCTGGTAGTTGTCCAACAGCGTCCAAGGGTGAGGACGAGGTTGGGATCAGTCTTTTCAAGGAGTTGAACCTCCACGTACACAGGGTCCCTCAGCACTTTGGTCACAGGGTAGTCTGCGTCTGTATAGTAAGAGCTGTAGGCCACGTCCGCTGTGAGAGCAGAGATACCAGTTATTATGACAGCCGGCATTATGAAATGATAGACAAACAACACTGCCACACACACACACACACACACACACACACACACACATACACACACACACACACACACACACACGTACCTTCATTACAACCCTTAGTGTTGCATTGTCCATTAGCCAGCCTCAGGTGTACTCTGATTGGTCCTAGAGCAGCAACTGGTAGAGGAGGATTGTCTAATGGAAATACTTGAGCAATCACAGTTTCAACAGATGTGCCAGTGTACCTACACTGGAAGAGCAACCTGAAAACAAGAACTTGCATTACGTTTTTGGATCTGAACATTTGATTGAACTCTAGAAACCTCTTTAAAAAGAAAGGTAATTTACTCATAATGGCTGTCCCTGGTAATGGCTCCAAGAGGCCCTACACCAACTTCAAATGAGGAGGACATCCTGTTCTCATAGATTATGACACCAGGCTCCTCCTACAATAGGTCCGAAACAAAAATGCAGGTGAGAGCACAGCCTCCAGAAGCATATGATCTGATTGGAAAGTAAAGAATAAAATACAGGTCTCACCGTGACAACAGAGCCACAGGCAGTGACGGGAAATTGATAGATGCCGAAGCCAGAATTAGAGTCAACATGTGAACAGCCCTGACCTGTTTCCATCAGTGAGATTGTCTCAAGATCAATGTTAGGCAGAGTGGCATCTTTGGCCACTACCACAATGAACTGGGCATCTTTGGTACACTGGACAGTCACTGGTGGCAGAAAAACAGAAAGGAATAGGTTAAAAGATGAAACATTAATAACCAAAGGTATAAATATAAAGATGTTAAACAGCTTTTCTGAGGGGATTTGTCTTAGTGGGAAAACACTTAAATGGATGTATTGCACCCTCCATTGATACTCAAACTAAGCTCTACAATCAATCACTTTAACCACAACATTATGAAGATAGCATAGCCTTCAAAACACACCTGCCTTTCCAAAGTAGCACTGTCGGCCATCGAAGCAGCAGTTTATGGATTCACATCCAGCAGCTGAGATGTCAGGAGCTCCACATGGAATTCTAAAACTTCCTTCAACTTCACAACTCTGGGCAGATGGTTGCTTTGCCCCACTTGGTTTGTAAGTAGAAGGTGTCTGTGGCACTGGATGATGCGGTTGCTGTGGTTGAGGGACCTGTGGATTCTGGGGGGACTGATCATATTGAGGGTACTTTGGTGCCTGAGGAGCAGGTTGGAACTTTGGCGCTTGAGGATATTGAGGAGCCTGAGGAGCCTGAGGAGCAGGTTGGAACTTTGGCGCTTGAGGATATTGAGGAGCCTGAGGAGCTTGAGGAGCCGGTTGGAACTTTGGCGCCTGAGGAGCCTGAGGAGCCGGTTGGAACTTTGGTGCTTGAGGATATTGAGGAGCCTGAGGAGCCTGAGGAGCCGGTTGGAACTTTGGCGCCTGAGGAGCCTGAGGAGCCGGTTGGAACTTTGGTGCTTGAGGATATTGAGGAGCCTGAGGAGCCTGAGGAGCCGGTTGGAACTTTGGCGCCTGAGGAGCCTGAGGAGCCGGTTGGAACTTTGGCGCTTGAGGATATTGAGGAGCCTGAGGAGCCTGAGGAACCTGAGGAGGAGGAGCAGGTTGGAACTTTGGCGCTTGAGGATATTGAGGAGCCTGAGGATATTGAGGAGCCTGAGGAGCCTGAGGTGTAGCGCCCTTTGCCATCTGAGCTTCTACCTCTGTCCCAATTAAGAACCCTAGCAATGCTAGAGCCACTAAAGACATGGTACTCCAGCACTTTGCCATGGTTTAATAGCAGTCTGATCAAGGTTGTCCCCTGGTAAACCACTTCTGCTGATACTTTTATATGACAGGGTTTAATGCCAAAAAATGCTCTATGGCCATATAACTACCAATCACATCCTCCCATTTTAACAGTGGCCATTCAGAAGCTTCCTGGGAGTATTATGTCATGTTTTTACATCATTCAAGTGGATGAGCTCACAAGCTCAGTTGTATGGGTGAAACAAGTGGGTGGAACAGGTGTCCTGCCAAATCACAGGCTTGGATGACATTTTAACATCTAAGTACATATTGACAAGTCAAACGTTAGGGTCACATTCACCTTTTGGGGGTCAGCATGGCTGTAGACTTTATCAGTTTTTTTTCTTTGTCCTGAATCTGAAAGGGAAGTTGCAATAACTACAATGTAATTCTGAACACTTTGTTGACACCAGTGCTGTGTAGCCTTTAATGTACACATTTACTCTTACTACCATTCATTTAAACAGCCACGTCTTATTTTCCAATAGGGAGCTATAATTCTGCAGCATAAACAAACATAATGAAAAGGTGCATGTCAGCCAAAGTACATTTGTGAATGTAAGAAGACTTTTCTAAAGATGAACCTGTACAGTGTTGCATATTATTAAAGCTATGGAGGGTTGAGTTACTTAATTATCTAGTTATGGTGACTGTTGGTTGTGCAGTTTATGTGTAAGCATAAGATGATAGTGTGATTTGTTACTTACACCTTGTTTCATTTACCAAACGAATGAAAAGAAATAACTTCATTAAAGATCCTTGATATTTTACTGATCCCTCAGTACCACTAGTTTGAATAGTATTTTATCCCATCCCCTCAGTGTGACAATGATACATGTAGTGACACTTATGTCTACTCTTATTGAAAGATTGAACCTCTTGGGCATAGAACTCCAAGTTTTTCAATCTTGAAGGTTGAAATTGTGTGTGGTGTAATGGACCAATCTTTTACTTTAGTTTAATTGATTTCCAAAATACAAAAGTTTTTATCTGGTGGATACTGATCAGCCCTTACTTTTTCAAGATAAAGGGATCAAGTAACTCTTTGTTGCAAGGATACAAGGTTCATCATCTCAAGACAGCTTAGTAACTGACTTACGATCTCAAGATAAAAGGCATTATTGAAAAGTACTCTAATGTAAGGACATTTAATAAAGTAAAATACAAACTAACTTGGGTGTTTCCATTGTTGGATATCTTTGTACAACTATTATTGTTTAGGTAACAGGGTGTTGAGTTACTTGTCACACAACAGGCATGTATGCTAATCCTTTATGTTTGAAATTCTGACAAGCAAACACTTGGAAATGGAAAAAAAACTATATCAGAAGAGTTCTTGTGGCAGAAATGTTGACCCTCTGTAATAAAATTGGGTCTTTCTCATTACACAGTATATTAACTTCTAAATTGTGTCACCGATTTTGAACTTGGGGTCTGGACTTCTGAGGTCTAGAGGGCACACATGGGACCCTAAGTACTTAAGAGCATATAAATGGACACAGCCCCCCTCCTTAAAATTTAACCTGGCAGCAACACTCAGCACTAGAACATTTCCACAAGTGTCCACTTGAGGTTTGGTCCAAACTCCAAAGAAGAATCAATGTCCCTTTGGCCCAATAACAAAATACCCAAATTAACAACGGAAGTACCTCTTACAGCAAAAAAAACCAACCCTGCAGCTAACATCTCTATTTATGACAATTGTGCAGTGGTGATTTTTTTTTAACACACACATTTCAGTTATATGAAGGCATCAAGTAATGCATAATTATGGATGTATCACCTTCAGCAACAGAGAGGATCTGCCTGCAGTTTCTTGGTGTGACCTTGGCCAACACAATCACTGAACTTAACCTCAGCCGTGTTTTTGTTGTTGGCATCTTTTAGGGTTTTTTATTGGAATGTAAGACAAACGTTATGGCTTGCTGCACACTTTTGCCTTAAAACAGATCATCCAACAATTTCATACTTTCTTAGCAAAAATAAATTGAAAGTGTATGGTGAAAGTCTAATGTTGTGATTTTTGTATTGGCAACAATTTGCAGGCATAGATGTTTGTGGTCACTTTTTCTGCCTTGTCAGTAAGCTTGTCCAATGTTTGTCATAAAATGAATCAGCCATGGTCACAAATTGTATAGATTTGATTTTACTGCATTTGCAAATTCCTAACTGCACATCCAATTATAGGAGCTTCTGGCACAAGCAAACTAACACGGCATTAGCTAAATGCTGAACTTGAGGCTTCCAAAATGCAGTTTCTAAGTCAATAGGTCACATTAAAGTTGTTACATCCATTCATAGGTCATCCAGTCAATGGCGCACACGCTCCATTCAGCACAACAAAATGTAGCCATGCTTAACTGATTTGCTTCTGTTTCTGTATTTCCAGATGAACAAAAGTGTTGAAACAATTTATTAAAGCAGCAACAAATGTTTTTTTTAACAAAGTTTATTTATGATTTTTTAAATCAATACAACCTTAACATTTTACAGCGATGACACATACTGACTGATTGATTATGCTCAAGCGGTGACAGGTTACACACACCAACAAAGAGTTTCAACATGTCGGCTGCATTGAAGTATTTTGAAGTGTTAGGACAGCTGAGGTTAGACAAGAAACATGTTGAGTGATGATGACATGTTCTCCTGGGTGGAGGGTCGGAGTCCAGTCCAGTAATAATGTGAAGAGAACTTTCCCTCCGTCTATTTGCCGTCTATTTATTTATTTATTTATTTATTTATTTATTTTATTTGTAGAGCAACTTTCAAAAACAGGTTACAAAGTGCTTTACATAGGCAGCAAAATAAAACAGGCAGATCATAAAAACACATAATTCAAGATAAAGAAATAAAACATATTTTAAAAGACATAAAATTCCCTTAAAAGAACTCTAAAGGAATAAAATTCTTTCAAAATATATTTCTTAAGATGGTTAAAATAAAATAAAGTCAAATAAATTCAGATAAAATCCGGGAAGGCTCTTCGATAAAAGTACGTTTTAAGAAGACAGAGCTCACTGACTCAGCAGACCTGATCTCCTCGGGCAGAAGGTTCCAGAGTGTCGGACCCCTTACTGCAAATGCTCTGTCCCCTTTTGTTTTCATTTTAGTGTTTGGAATGAACAGTAAACCTCTGCCCGAGGATCTCAATGTACGTGTCGGCTCATTAAAAGGTCTGCTATATAGCTCGGAGCAAGCCCATGCAGGGCTTTAAAAGTAATCAGTAAAATCTTAAAATCAATTCTAAAACATACAGGGAGCTAAAACCGGAGAGATGTGGTCGAATTTTCTGGTTCTGGTTAAAACCCTGGCAGCTGAGTTCTGTACAGTCTGGAGACGATCCAGGGATTTGTTGTTCAGGCTGCTAAAAAAGACTGTTACAATAGTCCAGGCGTGAGGAGATAAAAGCATGTAAAATCATCTCAGTGTCTTTAAAGGTTAAAACGGACCGAATTTTAGAAATGTTTCTGAGGTGGTAAAAACACGACTGTACAAGTTTTGTGACATGATGTTTAAATGTTAAATTGCTGTCAAACCAGATGCCAAGATCCTTTGCAACAGGTTTTATGTGATTCGCCATTTGACCAGCAGATGGCAGTAACTGCTTGGTCATGTGTGGTGGTCCGATTAAAATTATCTCTGTCTTGTTTGAGTTTAATTGTAAAAAAGTTTCTTGACATCCAGCTCTTTATTTCTGACAAGCAATTATTCAGTGAACTCAGCATGCCAGGGTCTGTGTGTCTGATGGGCAGGTATAACTGTAAATCATCTGCATAAAAATGAAATAAAACACCATGCTTGCTTATGATGTGCCCCAGAGGGAGCATATACAAGGAAAATAAAATCGTACCCAAAACCGACCCCTGAGGAACACCATACATCACCTCAGTAAAACCAGAAACATAATTATTTACAGACACACAGAACCTTCTATTATTAAAATAAGAATTGAACCATTCTAAAACCGTACCAGAAACCCCTAACCAATGCTCTAATCTGTCCAATAAAATGTTGTGGTCTATATTGTCAAAGGCTGCGCTCAGATCCAGGAGCACAAGGACTGAGCACATGCCTTGATCGGCAGCCATTAAAAGGTCATTACTGACTTTAAGTAGTGCTGTCTCTGTGCTGTGATGCTTGCGAAAGCCAGACTGGAATTTTTCAAAAGTCTTGTTATTTTCCAGCACAGAGAGGAGTTGTTTTGACACTAATCTTTCTAAAATCTTTGAAATAAAAGGTAACTTAGAAATGGGCCTGTAATTCTCGGGAAGGGAAGGATCCAGCCCATAGGAAAATAAATTTAGAGAGGAGATCTCAAAAGTGTTTCATTTCTGTCTCCTAGACAACAATGAGATCTGTTTGAAAGCAAAATGAGACTATAGCTTATGTCTCCTGTTTCTCATTCTTGCCTCCAGAAAAAAAAGTTGTAAAAAGCTTAGTCTCCCTTTCAGTTCAAAAGGAGACCTGGTCAGAATTTGAAATGGTACTCAGGTATTTCTCAAGTGCTGTGACTCCTTTTGAGCTCAGGTGGAGAAATCAGGGAGCTATCTCAACTTTCTCAATCTAACCTCATCCATTTGTTTTTGTCAGACTCAGTTTTTGTGTCTCAAGGTGAGCTCAGATGGAGCAAAGAAAGAGCCTGAGCTCATCTTTTCATGAACATGTATAGTGCCCTGCAAAATTAAATTTTTCAATGTAATTGTCCACAAACTTACAATTCTCATTAAAACATTTGAACCACTTCAAGATCAGCTATTTAGATGTGAAATAATCTCTTCTTTGACTTCACAATATGGTCCTTCCTTTACAAGTCTGTTTGGAACAAAACAACTTCACAAAGATTTTGTGGATTTGAGAGAAATTGCAAAAGATAGAGATTTCATCCCAGGCATGACAGACCATTTATTTAAAATATGGGCCGCAAAAGGGCCGACCAGATTTAGCCAGATTGTTACAATTAAAGGGGTGGATTATTTTGGGCGCTGGTGGCCTAGCAGTCTAAGCATCCCAAATACAGAGGCTACAGTCCTCTCTCATGAGATCTCTCATTTAAATCTCAAATAAGACTCATGTCATGGTCTCAACTATTTCTCCTAGTGAATTTTAGGAGAAACTAATGAGAAACCAATGAGAACAATTTGAAACTTGAATGAGGCTGAAGTGAGAATCTCAATTTTGTCTCTGGAGACTTAGAAGAGAAAGCCTTGAGCAGTACAATTTTCCTCTGGGAGTCCAGGTTTTTTTAACAAAGGATGGACACAGGCATTTTTAAAATCATCAGGGACACAACCGTTGGACAGGGAGCTATTAAAAATGGAAAGCAGCCAAGGCCCCACAGAATCCATCACTTTCAGTAAAAACCGTGTAGGCATCACATCAAGAAGGCTGGAGGACACTCTCATATGTGATACCATTTCTAAAAGTTCAACCAAAGTAACTGGATAAAACTGATAAAAGGGATTAAAACCGTCATAGGGGCGTCAGAATAATTAAAATCAGGAGTGATCGAGGCTCTGATAAAATCCACTTTCTCAGTAAAATATGATAAAAACTTCTTACAGTCAGTGTTACTAAAAACTGGGGCAGGAGGGGGTTCTGGATTTACAAGTTGATCGACCGTTTTAAATAAAAACCGAGGGTTGTGTTGATGAGTTAAAATCAATTCAGAGAAATACTGTGCTCTCCCATTCTTAACCAAGGTGTTGTATTGAGATAAAAGGTCTTTCATGATGTTGTAGTGTACTTGTAAGCCAGTTTTCTTCCATTTGCGCTCTGCCCTCCTGCAGTTCCTTTTATTGTTACGGATATTTTCATCAATCCAGGGCTGCTTCCTTTTGGCTGACTTAGACCTTACTTTAAGAGGTGCAATGATATTTAAAAAGGACAAACACGTAGAGTTAAAAAGGTCAGTTAAGTCATTGGTAGGTGAATGTACGGGTGAGTGAGGGCATTGGCTTTCAAATACTTGGCAGAATTTTGCGGCACTATGTTCGTTGAAGATGCGAGAGCACAGTGAGTGGGGTGGAACAGTGTCTATGGCTGGTGAATCACAGTTAAAAACGATACATTTGTGGTCAGATATAGTAAAATCAAGTGATGATATGGAAGCTATTGTCATGCCCAGGGTAAAAACAATGTCGAGAGTATGACCACGATTATGTGTTTGTCCGTTCACATGCTGTTCAAAGTTGACGTGGTGAAAATCTGCTGCATAAAGATTATTCGGGTCATCAACATGAATATTATTGAATATTAAAATCCCCACATAAAACAACTCTGTCATAATTTAAAACAAGAGTGGATGAAAATTCTGGGAGTTCTGCTAAAAAGCTACCAATAGGTTTTGGAGGACTACTATACTAACTGTGCTGAACTGGCCCACCAAGTATACCATTCTTAAAATGTCAGTGATGACATGTGTTAAGGAAAATGTCAAGTCCTGTAAGAAAATTGTTGATTGAAAATGTGTTTTATTCATTTAAACTGTAGTGATACAGAAGTAAACTTTATTTCTGGGACCATTTAGGAAAATTAACTTGTGACTATGAGCAACCATCCCTGAGTATTAAAGAGGTGTGCTGGGATCATGTGATGTCAGAACAAATCCTGGAGTTTCCCCATATATGCTGAATACAAAAAAAGAGAAAAAAAGGTGCTTTCTTTGCATGACAGAATCAGAGCTGGGCAGTACCGGGCAGTACATTAAGGCGTGATTGAGTATCTTTGATTTAGTTCTGCTGAGCTAATGCTATTTCTTTCTTTTTTTATTATTTTTATTTTTTTGGTTTAAATGTTTTTTATTGAGGTAGCAATAATAAAACATTCAATGTTACAGATATTGCTAATGCTATTTCTGGGAATAACTTTTACACTATTACACTTTTTGTTACATTATGAATCTGACCAATTATAACTAATTACTTCTAATATATTTCACACACACTGTGTGCCTTGTGAATACAGTTGCATTTTTTTAAACAACAAAGCGAAATAAAAAGTCCTCTATTATAATACTTTTGACTCTGTAAATTAAAGCAGATTTCTTTCTTTGAGTTGTATTTTCAGATGTAGGTTGCATGTGGTTATATTACACTTGCTCACCTCAAGTCCTCTGGCAGTGTACATATGACTGTAAATATGATTTCCTTCTAATATTGCAATCACATTGCTGCTGTACACATACAACTCATTAAAAATACATTTGCTAATATTAAAAAAATGACTAATGACCTCTCCAGTTTAATTCATTTATTATTTTGGAAATTATTTTACATTACTATCAATGTTCATCGTTGATTTTAATAGTCCATATCTATTGAATCATTGATTTGAGAACATAAAGGAATACATTTTAAAATAGCTATTTTTTTTCTTAGACTGTGTCAATACAAGAGTTGATTTGACTATTTTATGATTATTTTCATGCTGTTGATTTTTGAATAAAATTGAGATGTTTTTGTAATCTTTTGTTTACTTCTTTATGTACAAAAGAACAACAAACAACTTTTAATGAATTGGAATAATATACAATTGGACCACTTAATACAGCCTCAGATAGTACAGTTTAATCAATTCTTTGCAAACAAAGATGAACAGAGACTAAATTTACTGAGGATAAGAAAAATTTGACTACAGAACGTTGAAGAAGCTTTGTCACAACTTAAACACTAGTCTTTTGCAAATGTAACAAAATGTACATACCACAAATAACTAAAAAAGGGGGTTAAGTAATGTTCCTATTCTTTCACATCATGTTCTCATCCATGTTATTGGTCTTAACTCTGTGGCGTTTATTGCTCAGGAGCGGCAATGATCACAGGTCCGACAGAAACCACAACCTTTGGTTCAGCTGTCTCCTGGGCCACAGCGTCGACATCTCTCTCTACAGACACACAATCATACAAATGAGGTCAGATTTCGGTACATGCTGCTTCGGAATTCTGCAAATTGTTAATTAAACGCTTACTTTTTCTGTAGCATGATGGTTCACAGGAGTGGCCGGTAGCAGTAGAGCAAACCGCTGTACTGCAGTGAATGTAGACCTGAAGAAGAGAAACAGAGTTAGCCGAGCTAATATGTTTCATCGATTTCTCATGAGTGGATATATATTGACTACCTGTTCCCTCATGGGTTCCATTGAATTGGGGTTCACAAAGGTAAACATTTTGAAAACAAATCGCCTGTGATGACTTGGGAAGTCCAAACCAGAGGAGGGGCCCACAGGAACCAGTGATGACAAGTAGCGATCATCTCTGTATGGACACCTGGGCAGAGACAAAACGAATTTAAGCAATGACAAGAAAATCAAAATGTATATGGCAGTGAGTGTTTTGAATTTCTTTACTCAGATGTCATGGCATGAGATACATGAAGAACTGCAATTCATAGTTATCCAACACTATTTTTTACAAGCAGGACAATATAAAACAATTGATTCTGAAGTTACCCGTCTATCAGAATATCCCACTGGGGCAGATTGTGAGGGTTGGGGCTTGTGGTTGTCCAACAGCGCCCAAGGGTGAGGGCGAGGTTGGGATCAGTCTTGCCATGAAGATGAACCTCCACGTACACAGGGTCCCTCAGCACTTTGGTCACAGGGTAGTCTGCGTCTGTATAGTAAGAGCTGTAGGCCACGTCCGCTGTGAGAGCAGAGATACCAGTTATTATGACAGCCGGCATTATGAAATGATAGACAAACAACACTGCCACACACACACACACACACACACACACACACACACACACACACACACACACACACACACACACACACAAACACACACACACACACACACACACACACCTACACACACACACACACACACACACTCACACACACACACACACACACACACACACACACACACACACACACACACACACACACACACACACACACATACCTTCATTACAACCCTTGGTGTAGCATTGTCCATTAGCCAGCCTCAGGTGTACTCTGATTGGTCCTAGAGCAGCAACTGGTAGAGGAGGATTGTCTAATGGAAATACTTGTACAACTAAGGTTTCAACAGATGTGCCAGTGTACCTACACTGGAAGAGCAACCTGAAAACAAGAACTTGCATTATGTTTTTGGATCTGAACATTTGATTGAACTCTGGAAACCTCTTTAAAATGAAAGGTAATTTACTCATAATAGCTGTCCCTGGTAATGGCTCCAAGAGGCCCAACTCCAACTTCATATGAGGAGGACATCCTGTTCTCATAGATTATGACACCAGGCTCCTCCTTCAAAAGGTCAAAAATAAAATACAGGTGAGAGCACAGCCTCCAGAAGCATATGATCAGATTGGAAAGTAAAGAAAAAATACAGGTCTCACCGTGACAACAGAGCCACAGGCAGTGACGGGAAATTGGTAGATGGCAAAGCCAGAATTAGAGTCAACATGTGAACAGCCCTGACCTGTTTCCAACAGTGAGATTGTCTCAAGATCAATGTTAGGCAGAGTGGCATCTTTGGCCACTACCACAATGAACTGGGCATCTTTGGTACACTGGACAGTCACTGGTGGCAGAAAACAGAAAGTGGAAAGATTAGACATTATTTACCAAAGTAAACGTTGATGCTAAGTCATTCAAGCAGTTATTTCAGCATCAACTTGATATTTAAGTTTACATACTGAGGGACTTATAATGAAAGTTTAAACAGGCTGATAATTGGGATTAAGTTCAAATAATGGATTGATGGATGGATGAGGCTGATTGTCGCCATTGTAATTTGGCATGCTGTCTCAAACATTCTTTAACTATCACCAAAAAGTTTGCAGCTTAAACTCAGCGGAATGATAGTTTTAATGTCATTTATTATATTGAAGGATGCTAAACCAAGTAATATATTTACTTTACTACTGAAGTCTCTGCAGCTTGTTTTTGAACAAACAGCATTACAGGCAATTCTTGATGATATGTTGTGTTTAAAGCAAAAAAAAGTCTTAGTACAGTGGCAATGTTATACCTGGACGATTTTACTAGTAAAGTAAAGCACTTGTGTTACCCTTGAATGAGACATTGAAGTATTTACAACATTTGTCCAAAACATTAGAAGAAAAACAATCTTTCAAATAACCTACCTGCTTTTCCAAAGTGGCACTGTCGACCATCAAAGCAGCAGCTAATGGCTCCGCAAGCAGCAGCAGAGATACCAGGACCACCACAAGGGACTTTCTGACTGTCTGCCACCTCACAACTCTGTTGTGATTGCTGTGGTTGATGGGGTTGCTGCGGCTGATATGCTTGATGTGGTTGAGATGGTTGCTGTGGTTGAGATGGTTTATATGGTTGAGATGGTTGCTGTGGTTGAGATGGTTGATATGCTTGATGTGGTTGAGATGGTTGCTGTGCTTGAGATGGTTTATATGGTTGAGATGGTTGCTGTGGTTGAGATGGTTGATATGCTTGATGTGGTTGAGATGGTTGCTGTGCTTGAGATGGTTTATATGGTTGAGATGGTTGCTGTGGTTGAGATGGTTGATATGCTTGATGTGGTTGAGATGGTTGATATGCTTGATGTGGTTGAGATGGTTGATATGCTTGATGTGGTTGAGATGGTTGATATGCTTGATGTGGTTGAGATGGTTCATATCCTTGATGTGGTTGAGATGGTTGAGACGGTTTATATCCTTGATGTGGTTGAGATGGTTGAGATGGTTGAGGTGGTTGCTGTTGCTCAGATGGTTGCTGTTGACCATATGGTTGCTGTGGTTTAGGATCCTGCAGCCCTGACTGAAAATCAGGAAATCCTCTAGGACTTCCAGTAAACTGAGGTGCTTGAGGGTTTTGAGGATACCATGAAGCAGAGACAGGTTGAACGTGTGGTCTTTCACGGTATGTTGGAGCCTGGGGCTGTTGAGGAGCCTGGATCTGCAGAGTTTGAGTATATTTAGGAGCCTGGGGCTGTTGAGGAGCTTGAGGCGTCTGATGGTACTTAGGAGCCTGAGGCTGTTGTGGAGCCTGAACCTGTGGAGTTTGAGAGTATTGAGGGTATTTTGGAGCCTGAGGCTGTTGTGGAGCTTGAGGCGTCTGAGGGTACTTAGGAGCCTGAGGCTGTTGTGGAGCTTGAGGCGTCTGATGGTACTTAGGAGCCTGAGGCTGTTGTGGAGCTTGAGGCGTCTGATGGTACTTAGGAGCCTGAGGCTGTTGTGGAGCTTGAGGCGTCTGATGGTACTTAGGAGCCTGAGGCTGTTGTAGAGCTTGAGGTGTCTGAGGGTACTTAGGAGCCTGAGGCTGTTGTGGAGCTTGAGGCGTCTGATGGTACTTAGGAGCCTGGGGCTGTTGAGGAGCTTGAGGCGTCTGATGGTACTTAGGAGCCTGAGGCTGTTGTGGAGCCTGAACCTGTGGAGTTTGAGAGTATTGAGGGTATTTTGGAGCCTGAGGCTGTTGTGGAGCTTGAGGCGTCTGAGGGTACTTAGGAGCCTGAGGCTGTTGTGGAGCTTGAGGCGTCTGATGGTACTTAGGAGCCTGAGGCTGTTGTGGAGCTTGAGGCGTCTGATGGTACCTAGGAGCCTGAGGCTGTTGTGGAGCTTGAGGCGTCTGATGATACTTAGGAGCCTGAGGCTGTTGTGGAGCCTGGACCTGTGGAGTTTGAGGGTATTGAGGGTATTTGGGAGCCTGAGGCTGTTGTGGAGCTTGAGGCGTCTGATGGTACTTAGGAGCCTGAGGCTGTTGTGGAGCTTGAGGTGTCTGAGGGTATTTTGGAGCCTGAGGCTGTTGTGGAGCCTGGACCTGTGGAGTTTGAGAGTATTGAGGAGTCTGACGCTGTTGAGGAGCCTGGATCTGAGGGTATTTTTGAGCCTGAGGCTGTTGTGGTGCTTGAGGCGTCTGAGGGTATTTTGAAGCCTGAGGCTGTTGTGGAGCCTGGACCTGGGGAGTCTGAGAGTATTGAGGAGTCTGACGCTGTTGAGGCGCTTGGATCTGAGGGTATTTTGAAGCCTGAGGCTGTTGTGGAGCTTGAGGCATCTGAGGGTATTTTGGAGCCTGTGGAAGTTGAGGAGCTTGAGGAAGTTGTGGCGCCTCGACCTGTGGCGCTTGAGGATATTGAGGACCCTTTGGAGGAAGTTGATAGACCTGTTGTGTCTGCGGACGAGGAGCGACCTTTGACACTGATGGTGTGGGCTTCTGCCATGAATCCTGAGTAGCTGCCCCTGTCCAAACTAAGCATCCTAGCAGTGCTAGAACCAAAGAAGATGTGACACTCCATCGCTTCGCCATGGTTAAACAGCAGTCTGGTATTGATAGCCACAGAGTACAACTTGTAATGCTTGATTTATAATGCCATTTAGCATGATGTTAAAAGGGAACCCCACCTCTGATGTTGAATCACCACCAATCACAGCCAACCATCTATTCAGGAACCACTCCTGAGATTAACTTTTAATGTTTTGTTAATCAGTCAAGAGGATGTTGTGAAAGCCTTTTTGTAAGTTCAAAAGGTCATTTGTTTAGGTCAGAAGATAAAACATGTGTTTGGTAACTGAATTGGATGACTGTGTGACATTAAAATGTATTGACAAGTCAAACTATTAGGTCACACAAACCTTTGTAAGGTCCCTGTGGCCTCCAGACGTATTATCAAATGTTTACTTTGCCAGTGTACACTATGAAGGCCTTTTATAATTTGCTATATAGGAGTTTGTCTTCAGCAGTGAAGGTCAAAGATATATGACACTGAGAATAAGGTCAAAAGAGAGGGCACAAATCCCATCCTTGGTACCTTTTTTTCTTGCTTACTCATGACAAATTAAATTCACTTTGCCCTGCATTAGACAGCAAGCAGAAAAAAGGCTTTGCAGGGGATGAGTTTTAAGAACTATGCTGTCCTTTGTCTTACTGGACAATGCCTTCCCCCTCAACAGTGAAACTTTATTGATAAAATATAGACAACACTGAGTATTTATACAGTCCCGATGTTGCATCCAATAAGTAACAGCTTTAACGTGTATTTACATTTAAAAACATCTATTTAATGTATATTCATTTTGGGAACATCACAATTGATCAGTGTGGAAAAGCACAAGGCAGAGGAAAGAATGATTTGGTACTTAGATTTTTTAAAAATAACAAGAAATGTAACTTATATGTCACTAATACAGCTTAAAGTTTTGATTGTTCTGCATAGACCAAATACAGAAATAGCATTATTGTTTACCTGGAGTAATACTTACCATTATGCTCTTGCGTAATACTCCAAGCAGCACTTGAGGGGTCTGCAGCTATTGGTGTTGACATATTTTTATTTTTATATTTTTTAGACAAAGAGCAGAAAAATTGCTCTGAATTATCATGTCTTTGGACACAGCATGAAGTGAAAGCATACTGTTAATTCAAAAGTTGCCCACTGAGATTTGTCATGCAGCGCTTACTGCCTTTTAGTACAGCGGTCCTGAAGGCAAATAGTAATAAATATTTCAAAAGCACAAAATACATTTCACAGAACACTAGTACATTTCACAGAACACTAGTACATTTCACAGAACACTAGTACATTTCACAGAACACTAGTACATTTCACAGAACACTAGTACATTTCACAGAACAAAAATAAATTTCACAAAACACAAAAACCTTTCACAGACCACAAGTACATTTCACAAACTCGGAAAGGGTAGGACCATGGTACTTGTTTGTGATTGGCTAAACAGAGCCAGCGCAAAATTTCAAGTGTTTACTAGGATGAAAGAGGAGCTTGAGTTGATTGCGCAATACTTCAACAAGGGACATACTGTACATATAGTGTGATTCTTGAAATGCTCTCCTCGTATCATGAAATACACATATCAATTGGAACCCCTAAATCACGCTTAAAAGACCTCGGACTGCAGATAAGGGGCGGATATTCTTCATTGAATGTCATTAGGAGGGCAACATCATCAGAGCTGCTGGGACCTGGACAATTGTTTGGATCACACTATATGTACAGTATGTCCCTTGTTGAAGTATTGCGCTAGCAACTCAAGCTCCTCTTCCATCCTAGTAAACACTTGAAATTTTGCAGTGGCTCTGCTATTGCAGTATCCAGTGTAACTAGGAAATGATAAATGACTGATGCCGGACAGACTTGGGTTTAGCCAATCACAAACAAGTTCCATGGTCCTACCCTTTCCGGTTTCGTGAAATGTATTTTTGTTTTGTGAAATGTATTTTTGTTTTGTGAAATGTATTTGTGTTTTGTGAAATGTATTTGTGTTTTTGAAATGTATTTGTGTTTTTTGAAATGTATTTGTGTTTTGTGAAATGTACACAAGTTTCACAAGTAGAGGTCAAACGTGCGGTGGAAACTGAACTTTTGAAATTCTTTAGGTGGTGTCACTGAGCCATTTAGCTAAGCCAACCAAAAACAGGGTATCAGGCATGATACCCTATCAGGCATGAAGAAAAATAAAAAGGACCGATTTCAATAGGGTCCCTGCACTGCTTGGTGCTTAGGCCCTAATAATGGTTGTATTGCTGTCGTTGTTCTTCAGAGACCTTTCTCAGTATCGCATCTTGTTGTTAACATGACTACATAGACCAACAACACTGATCTGACTTCAACACATAGGAGTGGTGACAGCTCCCTTTAAACCAGGAGGAGTTATCTGGTGCAAAGAAGCAAGCCATCATCATCTACATTACCATTTTCATTTGTGTGTAAATAAGCACAGATTTTTGGTATACAGTGAAAGCTAGGGTTGGTAGTCTCGGAAAACCAGCATGAATTTGAATGTAGCTTTTCCTCATGACTCCGTCTCCTCCCCTCCTCCCTCGGAGCTCCTCCAAAACGACGCCCCCCCGCTCACATGCACGAGCGCCGCTGATTCTCGACCATATAATCGTGACTGATTCAAAACCGGTCCTCACCAAAACATTATCATAGTGAAAGTTAAAAACACAAACAAACATGGCTGCTGTTAGTACTCACAACTATCATGCTAGCATTATCCAGTTGTACTGGTGACACGATATCAGGAGAAAAGTTATAATACATATAAAACTGTAACAGCTCTACTGTTTGTTAAACGTGTTCAGTGTAGATGTTCTTAATTCCTACAGTGTTGACGGTCAGTGAAGGCATCAGGAGAGGTGTAGAGAGTGCGAGTGGGAGAGAGGAGAGGAGAAGTTTTTCATTCATTCAAACATTGATTGTTGCTTTGTTGGTTGTCGTGATCACGGCCGACAGTGACCGGTTATTAAAGCTCAACGGGTTCAGGAATCGGCTCGTCATCACTACATCGTCCGGACGGACGCTACAATAAATATACATTTTCTGTAGGACTTACTGAACGTCATTAATTATTCTGCTTGTTGGTTAGAGCTTTTTAGACTCTGATCCGGACTACAGTCCTGAGCAAAGCACCTCATCAGGTCAGAGGGGACAGGCCCGAGGTCGAGCGAGAGGGGCAGTGAGTAGAGTCAGGGGAAGTAGAGGCAGGAGACGGGGACTCGGAGGAGTGCACGCCGGGGAAATGTATGCGCAGGAGGAGGGCAGAACGGCTGGACGGGATTTGATTGGTTTAAAATTTGGGGAGCCAAAAATCGGTGATTGGTTAGTGTTTTCCCAGGTTTGCTCCGGCTGTAGATGGCAGCTTTTTTTCACTCTTTTTTAGGAACACATCATGTAATGATTGCCATCAGGACATAAAGATCATTTTAACCAGTAGGTATGACAAAAAGTGTATCTAAATCTGATTACCAACCCCAGCTTTAAAGTCCTGAAGTACTTGCTTTTAAAAATACTTAAGCATTCAAAGTACTTTTAAAATATCTCAAAACATTGTATTTTCACAAAGCATGATGGCAGTCAAGAATACATAAGAGTACATTCTGTTACATTATGTTTATTTAGAAACCATTAATTGAAATCTCTAAAACTCTACCATGGAATAAAAACAGCAACTAAGTTACTCCAAGTACAGACAACTTAGTTTGAAATGTTCATCTGGAGTTAAACAAATGTTACGTAGCTCAACACGCTTTCTCAGGTTGGACAGTGAATGTTTGTATGTTTGAGCAGAGTGGGAAACAAGGAGAACATTTCAAACAATAAGTATCATTCTTCATTACAAAAACCTCTAACACGGGCTGAAAATATGGCCATGTGTGCTCAGATGTATAATTATAGCCATCATTACCACCTCTAAATGAACTGCCTGATCTGACTGAAATTTGCTCTATGTTTTCTCCACGTTCAACCGTGGAGACGCACGATATACAGGTACGACTAAACCACTGAGACAAACAGAACTACACAAACACATTTTACTGTCTTAGGGATCAGATTTCAGAAAAGAGAAGGAAATTCATGAACTGACTTCAAAGAAAATGTGGAGAGTAACTAGAGCACTGATAGAAATGCAGTGGAGTAAAAAGTACAATAATTTCCTTCTGAATGTAGTGGAGTAACAGTAATAAGTACCCCCAAAAATAATACTCAAGTAAAGTACAGATAATCAAAAAATGTACTTAAGTACAGTACTCAAGTAAATCTACTTTGTTACTGTTTACCACCGGCAAATATTACATACAGACAAAAGGACAAACCAGAGCTTTGAATACTGTTGAAACCTACAATACCAAATAATTTACACTTGATGGCGGTAGAAGTCAACTTGGTGCAGTGGCTCTACTTTTGAAAGGACCAAGTGGGGCAGGTTTAGTGATGTTTTCACACCACTTTCAAAGAGCTTATATCACACCTCAAATTCAGCACCAAAGAAGAAAAAATATTTTTGATGGGAGACATAAATGTAATCAAAGCAGTAGTCTACATCCATTTGATATGTCAAGCATACTAGCATATAAGAAAACATATTCAAATTGCCTGCTATTCGCTTTTATGGCAACATCATCCTTTGGTCTGTAGCGCACAAAAAGTTATTAAAACAAAAATATTAGTGGACCTTTGTTCGTTACAGGCAAGGCGTTAAATAGCATTATATTGGAAAGATATGTGTTGCCCCTCTCTTGGTTGCTGGTTGAAAGAAATAACAGCAAATTTGGCTCTACAAAAACGTACCTATGTTGTGAACAATCAGGCTTCTGAGTTTATTGATATCTGGGAGACATTTTTGAATTGTATCAAAATTCTGACACTGAAGATGTGCGAATGTGTGAATGATAAATTCAATGTGCCAGTATATTTATGTTTAGAATATTTTAATATATTTTACTCAAGATTATTATTATTATTAATATTTTTGTTTTACATATTTTGATTTACTGTAAGGTTATTACTGGAATTATTTAAAAATGTACTCTGACAATTCGTGCATTACTTTTATTTAGTTTTAATTTATAATTAGTGCTTTCAGTATAAAAAACGTATCTTATATTTTTTAGTAACATTATTTTATTTGATGTTTTCTATGTGTGTTTAAAATTCAGCCACTTTTCTGGGGGCGGGGGAGGGAGCATTGAGTGTTTTCTATATATTTTGATACATTCTGTACATACCCTGTAAAATGTAGAAAATCAATAAAACATATGTTTATAAAAAATACACATGTATTTAATTAATGGATAAATAAATTATTCTCCTGTTTCAAGGATTTCAGTGGGGGGAAAAAATCAAGAAAACACTTCCATTGTAAAGCAAAACAAAGTTTAAAAACTTCCTGAGACCCGGCAATTAATTTTGTCCTCTGTGGAGGACATGCATTTTAGCCAGCTAAGTTAAGCACCATGTATGCAGTCTGTAAAAACCCCACTGTTCTGTGAAGAAGACATCCTGGGCCTTCTAATGATGTCTCACTTGTGGGGGTGTGGCCAACAGAGCACATAAATTCTTTTCAAAATGGCTGCAAACTCAACTTTCACATTTCATGGCACCAAAGGAGGCGAGGGATCTTTTTCTTTTTGTTGCAAATATCATGTTTCTCTTGCAAATAATCAAATTGATTCTTCAATGTAAGAGTCTTACCCTTAATTTAGTAAGATTTCACAAATGTACAGTAATTTTAACCCTTTCAAAACACAAATTTTATTCAGTGTCCTTTGTAGTGGACAGCAGGACTAAATACATCTGTGTTTAACCAATTTCTGTACTCCAGGAAGCAGAGGGCTGAATAAGGCTGAGAGGATTTTACATGCACACACACGCACACATACACTCACAAATGCACACACACCAAGCAAACATGCATTCACACACTCACACAGTCACACACACATGCCCATAAATGCACACTGGTGACTTTCAAGGGTTGAATATGCATTTTGAAATTATATGTTAATGTTCTGATGTGTTCCCACTATATAAGTGTTTTAATGTCACTTTCCTAACTTATAAACAAATATTCTGTTCTTTTGTGTTTTGTTTGTTCTTTAACTTTCCTTTCTTTTCTTTTCATCATTGTTTTAGATATGAATCTCTCGTATAAATCTTTTTTTGTTTTGTATGTAGATATTCTGTTTCTACATTCATACTTTGTCTTTGTGTTGGTTATTTTCTATGGAGGGCCACTTGACAAGCCTGATAGGGGTTTTTTTGGCTCCTCCTGCACATAACATGTTAGTGGTTAATTTTATTATTGAATTTTATCTGTTATATATTGGCTCATGTTATTGAACATGCAATGTTTGTTTTGTACTTTTATATGTGCAATAAATAAAATAAATAAATAAATAAATAAATAAATAAATAAATAAATAAATAAATAAATAAATAATACAAAATAAATAAAAAATCTTAACAGAAATACACAGACCATGAAATAATGTAATTAAATTCTGTGACTTATCAAGACCTAATGTCAGCTACAAGGGACAGATGATAAAAATTAAAGCTGGTGTGAGGAACTTTTGATTTATATCAATTTTGGCGCCCCATTGTGGACAAAGTGATACCTCTTATCTCTTGTTCTGTACATGCAAAAGAAGTGTTTTCAACAAAAACCTCACCCTGCTGACTTTTAACAGGCAGATTTATCACTCAATGTTATTATTTGCCATGAAAACAGCCGAAAAAGGGTGTTTCTAAAGCCAAATGTCAATCATGTGGTCTGACACTTACCCCCTCTGAGTGGTTTAAGGCATTAAAAATGACAACAGAGAAGGTATCTGCATTGTTGTTTATGGTTTTGTTTGCTTTTGAAGGTCATAAAGAGGCATCAGTGTTGGTTTGAATCATAGACTGTAAATAAAAATGGACAGCTTTGCTCCGCCTCTTCCCGTTGTACGGTTCTGAAGCCAAAAAAGTCTGCTCCTGGGCGCAGCCATTGTGCAGCCAGAGCCTGTGAAGCCACTGTAACGAGCTCCGCCCTACAGCGTAACGTCACAAGACGCTGTGTGTCCTTTGAAGTTTCCCTCTGTGGCAGCTGTGAATCAAAGGAAACCTTGAAGTAAAAGCCCGTTTTTTTAAACTTTAGTAACTAACGAAAAAGAAACTTTTCAGGAAAAAGAGGCCTTGGACACAAAACAGTCAAATACTAATTACATATCACCACAGCGTAAGGATGTGAGAAACATTCATACCACGTGTATTTATTTTTTAAAGTTTGACCGCTCCCATTCAAATGAATGGGGGAGATGGATTTTTGACCTGTACTGCAGCCAGCCACCAGGGGGCAGTCACACTGCTGAAAGCTTCACCACCAGCCTTGGGAACTTCTCCTTGGGTTTGAATCTGTTTCTCAGCTGGTGAAAAACTCCTCATAGTGCCTTTAAATTAACAAAATTATTGATTTTTTTTCTGTAATATGTTTCTTTTAACCCCAATACTTATATTATCTAGAAAAAAAAATCAACACTTTTTTTCTTCTGGGCCTCAGGAGGTTAGCACATACAAAAGGTTAAATAGGCTTTTCCCTTTACTTGACTCAACCACGGAGGCCTACACTTCCCACAATCCTTTGCGGTATAGAGCTGTCCGTGAAAGTGCGTCCTCTTCGCAAGAGCAGAGCGACAGCAGCGTCTGTTCACTGTAGATATGAGCCGTTCAGACCAGCTGACCTAAGTCTTAACGGTGAGGTGCCGTGCTTTTAAAATGTCTGTTTCATCCACTCACAGCTCGGACACATCCAGCCGCAGGAGGAGGCCGGCTGAACACACACAAGGTGAGGACCAGAGCTCTTATTTAAAACTATGATTTAAACATGTGGTGCGGTGAAAAAACTAAACTTAATTTGTAACTAGTCGACTGTGCATTATTAAAGCAACTTGAATGCATTCTCCATTTTAAATCCGTCCGCATGTTGTGTTGCTGTTGTGTATCTGGATATCAGTATGTGAATAAACAGTGATAACACGTTCACTCGCTTTACAGTGGGGCTGAGTGTGGGGCAGTCACGTCGTTTTGATTATGACACGCTCCACGCCCCCACTACGTGTGTGTGTGTGTGTGTGTGTGTGTGTGTGTGTGTGTGTGTGTGTGTGCGCGCGCGCGCGTGTGTGTGTGTGTGCGTGTGCGTGCCAGTGTCTCTGTGTACCAATATGTCAATAAAAGTGCACTTTGAGTGTGGTGTGTGATGTTGGATCATTAGATAGGCCCTTCATTGTCATATACAACCAGGCTGCAGCATGGGTAGTTGAATTATCAGTCTGTTGGTTATGTTTTGGGTCTAAACTGTAAAAATTAAAAAATAAATAAAAAAGTGATCCATTGTTAATCAGAGTGATCAATAGGCCTAGTTGATAATAGATCACCAGAGTTTGTCAGGGATTATTTGTTTTGTCTAATTTGCTGTAAATTATTAATCAGTCATCACAATAGCTGCTTGTTAAATTAGCTGATGACTGGAATGTTTTCCAGGTGCCTTAAAGACCTAGTTTCTTGTCTCAAAATTAGAAATCAGTGATTCCTAATTTTATTTTATTTCTAAGTTTCAGGAAACATTAATAAAAAAGAAACAGGAAACAAAACTAGACACCTCAAGCGTGTGTGCAAACTGTTTCGAAAAGTCTGAAAGGGGAAGTCACGATTGCTCTGACAGCAGTGGTTTGTTGGATTCCTTCATTCATTATGCCAGCATCTTGTGAGAGATAAATCTTGTAGATATATCAATTTCCCCAGGCGATTTGCTCTTCAGTTAATTGTAGTCATGCTTTTGGGATCCCTGCAGAACAAATTCAACTGTAATGCTTGGTGTAATGGTGAGCAGTGCAGTATATTTAAGAACCAGTAGTTTGACTCAGCCTGTCTGATGGCCTAATGAGAGAACTGCAGTGCAGACACACTGTGTAACAGACACGGACCAGCATCAAATTGGTGCACGCGGATGTTGTTCACAAGACAAAGACATGTCTTGTATGGCAGCCTGTGATTTTCTAGAAGTCTTATTATCTCTCTAAAGAAATCACTAAATCCAATTCCACTCAAAAATGTGAATCCCTTAAATCTAAGTATAACTAACTTCCATTTGAGCATGTGAGATAATGGTGTTAAAACAACAGCCAAAAAACAGTCTGTTCATCTATTTGAGTGGTTTGAAGGAAAACATTTTCACAAAATGCTTTGACTTGTTTGCTGGTTTTAGCTTCTAAGATGAAATATGACTTCTCCAGCTTGTCTCAAATGGTTAATGAAGAGTTCTGAATTGATTAGAAGATTAATAACGCCCCCTATGATCCTACGTTACTTCACAACATAATCAAACTACTTATGTTGTTACTTTTTTAAAATTACATATCTCTATCAGCAGTATTTGCAAACTATGCATTTAAATTGAATGTTTTCAGAGTGGCTGCAAAAAAATTGACTGTTGAATTGACTGATGAATTAGAAACACACTAAAGAGTCACAACTTTAGCCCCAACTTTTTCTCCACACTTGTAATTCTCTCAGTGTATACAGCCTTTATGTTTTCACTGAGAGAATTACAGGTGTGTTAGGGGAATTACAAGCCTCGATAATATCTTGGATACCAATAATTCAGCCACATCATTTGTGACTATAATAAAAGTATTATTTTTTTTATAACTATAAGACGTTTCCTGCTTCTTGTTGCAGATGCTCCATGGCAGCATGATCCCCAGGATGGTCCCAACCATGAACCAAGCAATGAGCGACTGTGTGGAAGTCAACTCAATTCAGCAGAGTCTTACACTCCATTTCCAATTCACTCCGTTTGTCCTTCCCTGTGTACAACTAAATGCATATCTGCACATGCATGTGAGTACTGAGTACCAACTGGTTTTAATTTAACATTTACACAGGCCAGTCACAACATAATGACCACCTGACATAACTTCATTATAAAAGTCATAGTGGGTAGTGGTGTACTTGTATGCATCACAGTATATATAGTATATATATAGAGAGAGACAGGTGTTGTGGTATTGCTCCCTTCATGTATGTTAATAGAGTACACTAAATGGAAGGAACCCCTTTTGGTACACTGCACTCCAGTACATCGAACACTACACTGTTTTATTGGGTTGTATTAGATCACATAGATTGTTATAATGTTATACCTGAGTGGTGTATTTGTTCTGTTGTTGCTGGACATTTCAGGTCCGAGCCACCACGCCTGTGATGACGCCTGGGTTGAGATCCAAAGCAAGAGAACAATCAGAGCAGAGAACGAAGTTGAAGCAAACAAACTGGTTAACAACTACAGGGTAAGAAGTCTGAAGGCAAATGTCAACCTATACAAATTAAAAGTGGGTCACAACAGGCAGAATGGTTCATCCCTCATTTTGTGTTTGTGCCTGTGTGTCAGTTTGGTTTCAGAAAATGGAAAAGCCACGTGACAGAGCGCCCATTTGAAGACAGGTCAGAGGTCGTCAAAGAGCTCTACTCAGAACTGAAAATCATTAAACCAAATTCAGGTACTCTATGATTTTGCTCAGTGGGTATGAATAGTGTTGCACATTTACTCAGGTCTGATACAAAATGTCTCAAACAAACTTAATGTCACAATTTTACCTTAAAATTAACCTTTTGGTTTGCTAACTTGTAACTGGGAGGATACCACCTTTCATTTCTCACCCACTTCCTCAATTTCAGTTCTTACAATGTGTGATTGGTTGAGCAGGTAGTACGCCCCCTCAGGGTAATTGTGAAAGGCTTCACAGTACTGCTGTATATCAAAAAGCACTAATAAACAGTCATTCACTAGCAAGGACCACGCCACACAAGGATATAAGTTGAACATTTAATGAATTAGTTGTGCGTGGTGTGCCCAGCAGAAGGAGACTCAGGATGGGGGTTCCGTCTCAGCGTTATCCTGCCGGAGCTGATCTTGACCCTACTTCTACCTGGAAGTAGACAGGGCATAGAAGGAGCGAGCACGAGATGAGTAGGAGAGGACAAGGAAATAGGTTAAGGGCAGGAGAGTAAGGTGAGGGAGGGTGGGTTGAAGAATCACGGACAAGCAGTTGGAGTAGGCTGGCTACGTTTAAGAAGGCTTGTCAGGTGATTGAGGGTGTGGTTTAGGCGTGGTCCTGCTCCCGAATCTAAGTTAACACCTTAACTTCATTTCACTAGCAAGGACCACGCCACACAAGGATATAAGTTGAACATTTAATGAATTAGTTGTGCGTGGTGTGCCCAGCAGAAGGAGACTCAGGATGGGGGTTCCGTCTCAGCGTTATCCTGCCGGAGCTGATCTTGACCCCCAAAAGAGTTGAATTAGATGGAGCTCAGTTGAGCGTGAGCTTGACACGATCGTTGAGACTGTTGCGGATGTATGAGTGATATGTTTGAGATGACCAAAGCCCTAGGATCTGTATGGCTATGTCTGAGTTGCCTGACCAGGCTGCTGTGGACACTGCAGCAATGCGGAATGAAAGGGCAGGACAGTGCTTGGAGGTTATGCCACTTTTGTTCAGGTTTCAGTGATGAAGAGTGGGTCGTGAGGAGATGCAATAGCGACATACCGAGAGCTGATGTATTTAGTAAGTGGTTCGTACGGGCTAAGATTGGAGTTGAAACTAGGGATGAACATTTTAAGTATTTTCCGTGATCGATTTTTGGAAATGTTAACGATCAATTATCGATGAATTGATAAAACATTATTATTCTTACGTCAAAAACAATGCCAAATAGGTTGTTTTCCCCTAAATTGTATTTTCTACAGCAACAAAATGCATATAACTGACGGAATGGAATACTGGCACATGTGTGACGTGCAGAATATCAACGATCAGGCTCATTCGAATAGTGCTTGGAGCGAGGCTGTTGAGGAAGCTTCATGTGAGATGAGAGAGGTTCACTAGCTGTGGAGATAGCTGAATATTGTTGCTGAAAACAATGGGACTGGTATGGGATGCGGATCGGATTCTGGGGCCAAAGTCTGAATTTCTGAAAAGAGAATGAGAGTGCATAAGCGATGGTGTTGAGATAACCAGGATTCTGATCTGCTCTGAGAATGAACTGATGGTGGGCTGAGATTAATGCGGTTCTGCGCAGAAACGGCATAATGACTGGGGAGTGTGACGGCCCTGGCTGATGATTTCGACGACTGCCGTGTTATCAGAGTGTATGAGTATTGACTTTCTTAACCATTCGGGACCCCAAAATATGGACGCAATGGTGATGAGAAACAGGTCATTAAAGCGGATGAAGGAGACTGGGATGCGGAATCGAAGGACGTTAGCCCTGGAGGCCAGGTGGCAGCGAACCAACGTCCCCTGAAACAACCGCCGGAGCTAAGTTTGCGTGATATGGGAACGGCCCCAGATTGCGTGAGGGGGTTGGAGAGGAAGATTGAGCCCCAGGAACGATGCAGATAGCGTAGTGGAGGGGAAACGGAAGCCATATCGCCATGAGCGGCGGAAAGAGGGGAAGAGGACGGGATGAAGGGATGAGGGGATGAAGGGATGAGGGGATGAGGGGATGAAGGGGTGAAGGGGTGAGGGGATGAAGGGATGAGGGGGTGAGGGGATGAAGGGATGAGGGGGTGAGGGGGTGAGGGGATGAAGGGATGAGGGGATGAGGGGATGAAGGGATGAAGGGATGAGGGGATGAGGGGACGTATGTACAGGAGATTGTGTGCAGCCTGCGGACACAGGGATGTAGAGAAACGGTGATAGTCCAAGAAAAGTCAGACACAGAGGGAGCAGGCACGGGGGCGACACAACCCGATCTCACTCCAGATGGCGTAATGTAGGTGAGACAGGTGAGATGCAGTTAACAGCAGAAGCTGGCCGGATGGGTAGTGCCGCTGTAGACGTCGACGGAGTGCAAGAAAACATTTGGGTATTGGGGAAGGGAGGGGGTGGGGATGGGGAGGGAGGGTTGAAAGGAGAGGTCAGTAGGAAAAGAGGGGGTCGAGGATAGCCAGTTCCATTTAACTGTGAAGGGGCTCCTGATGGAGCTGAGGAGCTGGCTATGGTGGGAAGAGGGGGAACAGAAGCCGTATTGCTGCGGGTGGCTGAAGGAAGGGTAGAGGAAGGGATGATGGGATGAAAGGATGCATGTGCAAGGGGAGTTTGTGAAGCCTGCGGACACGGGATGTAAAGAAGGCTGTGATAGCCTGAGAGAAGTCAGACACAGAGGGAGCAGGCACAGGGGGAGATACAACCTGATCCCCACCAGGGGGAGCCGATGATGCCGGTAGAGGCTGTGGGAGCGGCTGAGGCCTGACGTCACGCCTGACGTCGCTGGCGGTAGTAGGCCCAGGTGAGGAAGCAGGAAGCGCGGGAAGTTCGGTTTTTGACGCTGTGGCGTCAATGAATGAAGAGTACGAATGGAACGATCCGACCATGTTGTCATTGCCGTGGAGGAGAACGCCTTTCGAGGTTGCGGAAGCGTCGAAAGCAAGCGACGGTCCAGTTCCAGCGGTCGGACTCCTGTGGAGAACGTGGAGCCGGTCGCGAGGAAGGGGGCGCATCGCCCCGTGATGGATTACCGGTGACGGAGCAGTGGGAAGGACGTGGAGAGGACAGGTACGGTCTGCTTCGGCGAAGCTCGGGGCGCCTCCGGTCCGCGGCTCTCCCTGGCGATGAGGACGAAGCCTGTGCACCTATTGGAGAAGGCGACACCTTGTCCGGGAAGCATGAATGGGTACGACGTGGCCGCGGCATGCTGAACCGGAGCGCAGGCGGCTCCGCTGCGACTACCGGCTGTGGTGTGACTGCCCGTCTCCGAGAGAGGGATACTCTGCATGGAAGGTTAACCGTAAAGATCAACGCCGGAGCCGTACAGAGGAAGCTCCATGGTGAGTTTGTTGCTTTTTCCTTTGCCCCGAAATCTGAGCGGTGAAGCCTGAAGCACGGTCCGTCCGTCTTTGAAGAATCACGGACAAGCAGTTGGAGTAGGCTGGCTACGTTTAAGAAGGCTTGTCAGGTGATTGAGGGTGTGGTTTAGGCGTGGTCCTGCTCCCGAATCTAAGTTAACACCTTAACTTCATTAATGCCAAATGGATGAACCACATGGAGACACATGATTACTGTTGATGGATAACTACTTAAGTTTTTAATAAAGGTCTTGTTTTTTTGTTTTCTTTCAGGACATCTCATCACATGTGGAAATGTACTTTATGTGTTTCTCTTTGGTTGTTGGGTCTCTCTGGCATATTTCCTGGTCAGCCTTCTGATGTTCATCACCATCATTGGTGTACCGTACGGTAGGTGAGCTAGTTTGCAGAGAAGTATAATAACGGCTTTTAGTGATCAGATATGGCATCATTGTTTTTTGTCTCTCACTTTTCAGGCAAGCTTTGCTTGAAGTTGTCCTGCTACTTCCTGTGGCCGTTTGGCAAGTCCATCCACGAGGTACCATTTGAGCTCAGTTGATGTTTGAGATCTTTTCTTCTTGTCTCTTTTTCTTTTCCTGTTAAATACAATCAGTACAAAACAATAGAAGCAATGAAGATAGCAAATCAAAAATAATTCTCCTCTGTCTTGTGAACGTTTTTCTTTTGCAGATTTTTGCATTAAAACCTGTTGTGGGGATTTTTAGCTTGTTATCAAACAGACTGGAAATGATACTGATATATCTTTAGAACTTAGAAGACAAAGAACACCAGAAACACAATGAAGTATTTCTGTATAGTTATTTTGAATGCTTGTCCCCACTGCTGCAATTAAGTGTCAGACAGTGATTTACAGCAAGCTGTCCAACATACAGGCTCAACAAAGATAGGACTGACATCTTTATCCTCAGGGGTGCCAAGAATTACACAAAATTAAAGTTCCTCACTGTATCTTTAAGTGTCGTATTACAGAAAAGCAGTTCTTGAATAATTTTGTGGTGACTCAGTAAATTAACATTGAATCATGGAAGTGGACTGCATTGTAAAACTATCTGATATGACTCTGACATGAATGTATTAGCTATTGGTGGCTTTCTTGGAATATAGTTTAATGTAAGAGTATTTATTACTGCACCATTGTAGTGCCTCTTTATTGGGTTGTTCATATTTTTCTAGATGTTTCTCTTGAGGGGTGGTACAACAATTTGCATAAAAAAATCCTCTTTCACTGATGCAGTTTATTAATTTCAAAAATGTGCCAGTATTTGTCAGATTTCTATGTTAACGCCTCATCTCATCCAGTAAATGTCATTTTGGCATTCCTCAAGGTTCAGTTTTAAGCCCTTTTGAATGTCATATATGCCAATCATCAGTATATATTGAAGCGTCCGTGTTACCCAGATGATGCAAACCAAATCCTGATTTCAATCTGACCTGCTGATGATCTGTGTTAGACATCAACCAAGAGTTGAAACAGTTAATAGCTGTAGCTATTAACTGTTAGCTGTGAGAGGTGAATACAGGAGCTCACGTGATGACTGTAATAAAACAGCTTCTGCACTTTGACCTTAGCACCCGGACAGTTTCAATTTTGTTTTTTTCCCACAAGAAAAGCTGAAGTCTTTTTTCGCTCCTTCCGTCATTAGTGTCAATTTGGATTATCTGATGTCTATGTTCCACTCATGACATGTAATCACAGTCAATCCTCAGCAGCTCACAATGCTGAACGTTTTAATCTCTGCACCCCTGAGTGAAGACAGAGATCAGCTGATTCGATTAAATTTCTGAAATATGATTTTCAATGATGCAAGAGATTGTGCATCCAAAAGTACAAACATATAATATCCTTGTTTATTCTTCATTTAATAATTTAAGGTTTCTCTTGACCAGAAATGCCAAATAAAAGCAGTTCCTCGTGTATAAAGATTTGCTGTGTTCTGTCTTTACATGCAGTATCTTTTGGCTCTGCTGTTTTAACCCTTTCATTCATTTATTTGTCCAGTTTGGGAATACTCTGAGAAGATGCTGTGAGCAAGCACCAGACTGTGACTGTGACACAGAGGACACAGAAGATAACTCACCAGTTCTGCTGCCTTCACCCATAGAGATACCTCTCCGAGAGTTTCCCTCTCTACCTATGCGAACTCCCTACTGGGTAACTTTTGTCACTTAAAATAAAAATTTGGCACCTTTTTATAAATGACTAAACAATTTCTGCCTCATGAAAAGTCAACCATATTGTATTTTTAATAAGTGGCCTTCTTGTAGCGACGTTTCTCCACATATGTGTGGCTGCTGCTGGGATATCCTCCCCTGATAGTCGTCCACTGTCTGGCGTGCTTCTTATCCTGGATCCTTGTCTTCACCATCCCTGTTTCGAAGATGAACGCACGCACCCTGGGCGTCATTCTTCTTTTAGCTCCTGAGGATGTGTCTGTCTCAACGTGCTCGCAGAGGAAGGTAGAGGAGAGATTTAATATCAGCCATCCACAGTAGATAACACTGTTGGTTCAATGTTAGTACTCTGTTTGATTGTTTCATCCAACCATTAGCATGAAGCCTATGAGACCAGAGCTCTGCTGTGCTGCTACCATGCTGCAAACTGGTACTACTACAAGTACACTGTTGATGGGATCAATGTGTTTGCTGTCAGTATCCTTTATCAGTATATGTTGAGTATTCTATGTGTGTGTGTATGTGTGTATGTGTGTGTGTGTGTGTGTGTGTGTGTGTGTGTGAATAATTCAAAGCCGTTATAATCTTTGACCTCCATCTTAGACCTGCTCCCTCTAGTAATAGTTGCTATGGTGATTGGATATATTGACAGAGAAAACGTGTATGCCAGCTCTGAGGTCAAGTTTGCCATAGCCATCTGCTCCATCATTCCTCTGTCGTATTATATTGGAATGGGCATTGCCAGGTGAGCTGTTTTCAGTACTTCAAACTCACCTGTGAGGTGATTTAATTAGAGAAATTATATTTTCAGTGTACCAAAATGTTAAAGGACTCACTTATGTTCATTTCTTGCAGTATCTCAGCACAAAGTAATTTTGCTGTGGGTGCAGTGGTGAATGCAAGCTTCGGCTCCATCACAGAGTTGACCTTTTACATCACAGCCCTTCTCAGAGGCCACCGGGAAGGAAACCCGTGTCTGCAGGAGGTTGTGAAGGCAGCGCTGACTGGTACACTACTGGGATGCATCCTCTTCATCCCTGTGAGCTGAGCTGTATTTATGTTAAAATAACATACATATTTCAACAGCAGTGAAAAACATTTAACCAGAATGAAGGTTGTGTGTATTTACCCTCTCTTTTAAACTTTTGAACGGTGAAAACAAAAAGATATATTCTCTGAAATCTGCAAATTGTTTCGTTTCTTTTAAAACTGTATAATTTCAATCTGTACACCTAATGAGATCTTTGATTAGATCTTTGAATTAGTTACATCTCAATGGAGGAAAAAGTCATGGTCAAACACAATAACAATGGGGCTCCCTGTTTGTCTTTTTCCCTCAGGGCATTTGCATGATCATCGGAGGGCTGAAACACAGCGAGCAGTCGTTCAACAGCCGATCCACAGGAGTGAGCTCTGCTCTGCTTTTCATCTCAGTAGGAGGCAAGTATTGGCATATATATTAGTATTGTATGACACCACATGGATGTACCAGACACAACTCGGTCGAGGCATGATGGCTGTCTAACATGAGTCTGGTTCTGCCTGAGGGTTCTGCCTGTTAAAAGGAAGTTTTTCCTTGCCACTGTAACTAGCTAAATACTGCGATATGCAATGCTCATGATGGATTAAGGTGGGGTCAGACTGAGTCTTACCCTGTCTTGAAGTTGGGTCTCTGTTCATAATTTGACATAGAGTGGTCTAGACCTCCTATGTTTGTAAAAGCGTCTTGAGATAACGTTTGTTGTGATTTGGCGCTATACAAATAAAGATTGATTGATTGATTGACTATGATTTTATTGCCAGACACATACAGTAAAAACAACAAATACATGTTTGTTTGCCTCCCTGCTCACTCAAAAAGTCCGGAGGAAACAATCGGATCAGACTTTTTACACATGGTTATCATTACACATGGACTTATTCCTCTGACTGGCATTGGCAGGTGTGTTTGCTCCAACGCTGTTCTCCAAGGCTTATGGGAATCTGGTGTGTGACGCCTGCACTAACTCAAATGGCACAAGGAACAGCAGTGGACCGTTTGTCTGCCACAACTGTCACTATGATCTGGTCAGCGTCTTGGCTACATTATTATGAAAGCAACATTATATGATTTAGAGTTCATACACTAATGTTTAATGTGATTTTATTCCCCAACAGAACAACGGCACATTGTTTCACAGCCATGTACAGTAAGTAATAATGTATTATTTTATTATTATGCTCAGTATTTATAACGTTTGCCATTGATTCAAGGTCAAAAAGGGCAGAAACAAGAAGCTACATGGTTGTACTGTGTGTGTTGTTGTCCTCAGGCCACTGGTGTACACACTGTCTGCACTCTTGCCAGCTGCCTACATCATTGGTCTGATATTCACTTTGAAGACACATTCCCACATTTATGACATCCAGGTTGGAGAAAGGCAGGGTAGGAGTGTCCCTCTCTTGCAGCATAGTTAATTACTTGTAAAATAATCTCCTTGTCTTTTGCTAAAATACTATCATCTCTTTGTTTGTCTTTGCAGAGACAGGGCACCATGGGGCGGTGGTCCACTGGTCTCGCTGGAGGTCCCTGGTCATCCTCATCATGGCCACTGTGCTCACGTCTGCGTGTGCCGATCTGGCCACAGAGCACATCCAGCCCATACTCAACCAGCCCAACGTCTCTCAGGTCAGGACATGGGTCTGTGTTCACTCAGACAGCTTTCTAAGTGACCTGCTTCCTGCTGTGCTAACATGTTGTCTTTATTTCTGCAGTATTTTATCGGAGTGACAATTCTCGCTATGGTTCCTGAGATCCCAGAGATAGTTAATGGGATCCAGTTTGCTCTCCAAAACAACATCAGTCTAAGGTAAATCCTGTCTTCATTTAAAGGTCTGTGAAGTTTTTTAAAAGTAATATCTGTATCTAAATGATTCCGTTTTTTTTCAGCCTGGAGGTGGGAATCTGTATCGCGGTTCAAGTCTGTATGCTGCAGATTCCTATTCTGGTCTTATTTAATGCCTTCTATGTAAGACCCCTTCTTTAACTTTTTCATTTATTCATTCATAAAATAACAGTGTCAGCTAACTTTTTTTTTTTTTAATCTAAAACTGCCTTTTGTTTGCGGTAGGATGTGGGCTTTGTACTGTTATTTAGCGACCTGCATCTGTGGGCCAGCATCTTCAGTGTGATCCTGGTCAACTACATCTTCATGGACGGCAAGTCCGATTATTTTCAGGGTAAGTTTAGAGTGTTTTTTATTTCAATCCACTCGAAAACAAAATAATTTAAACTACATAATCTTTTTAAGCGATATCTCTTGGATTATCAAGAAACTCTTAGATTAGAAACCTGTTCATATACTGCCCCCTAGTGAGGAACAGGGAATGAGCATGTGTCACTATGCAGGGATCCCCTGATGGTTCCTTGTGTGTAAGGTGCACAGTTGATACTGTGCTTTAGAGTTTACCGCTTAAAAAACTCACACAAAGTTTCATAGTGAGGCCTTTGTGTTGTTTTCCATCCCTTTCTGTGCTTTAAAAACCAACTTGGTGGGTGTCCACCGCAGTAAACATTTGGTTTGACTTCAAAGTTTTGTTTGAATTTATTGTAAGCTAGACAACTCTACTTGAATTAGCAGAGAACACATTGGCTGTAAAAGAGCAGTGAATCCATAAGCCATGCAAATATTATCATTTATTACATCTATTCAGGTTTAGCTATTCATCAGGATAACTTAGCTGGATTACAACTACAGTTTTAAAAAACCAGTCAGTGTCCCAGAGAGTTTCCTTGGTGTTATTCAGACTTGAAGGGAAACATGGAAAGGAAGGAGAAAACAAGTGAAGAGTTATTCACACAATGCAGTTTAAGTGCCAAACAGGCTGAACCAGTAATCCCTTAGTGCGTTGAATTTATTTCGCATTACAGAATATTGAGGCTGAATAAAATGTCCCTTATGATAGGTTATATATATATTCTTTGATGGACTGCCATCACAAACATAAGGGAACTTAGCACTATGTTTACCCCCATGAGACTCATCTCATACTAAATGTTATTTCCCATCTTGTTTCTGAATCAGGTACTGCTCTTGTGATCGTCTATCTTATTCTTCTGGCTCTGTATTTCTACGCTCCATCTCCAGCAGGCTGCTGACTGCAGGACTGGAGCTTTTAAGCTGGACTAACTTTTTTTTTTTTTAAGCATGGAGGACACTGAATGTGCTAATAATGAGATGTTATCCTAAAAGGAAGTGAATCCTGACAGGCCTTTTAGAAAGTATTTTTGTTCTTACACTGTTTACTGAAATATACCTTCTCAGCGCTCAGCTTTTTAATGTGCGGATATGTTTTGACTGCATAAATATCTCACTCCAACTGTTGTAAAATGTACAGTTTGCAAACTGACATCCTACTTTGATGTACTTAGACTTGTAATGTTTTTGTTAAGTGTAAAAGCAGTATTTTTGCAGAGGAATGGACATTATGATGTAACAAATCTATGCTAATGCTCATTTGTTAATAGGTACTGTTGTACTTTTTATCTACTTTTTAATTCCAAAATGTTAGATTAGTACATATCTGTGTGCGTACATAAGATAAGTTAACATATTTTATATAAATCCCTGGCACCTTCAAGTGGGAAAAGTAGCATGCTGGCAGTGCTGAGAAAGAAAAATGACAATAGACAACTATTTGAAAAACGGGCTGTCTATGTTTTTATTGTCTGTCCAGACAGGAGTTACAAAACATAATGAACATTACAGCCACAACTGCCTTTGAGGAGACATTCACCTTTTCTCCCAAGAGAGAGATTTTTATGTAAAGTGGCATGCACACCATACTGACATGCAAAAGAGATCATTTCACTTTAACATCAAAAATGATGCAAATATTAACGTCCCTATCTCGAGCAAGGCAGTACATTTATCAAGTCCAAGCACATACAGAAGCAGGCTGCTGCTTCACCAGAAGATACAAATAAGAGTTTCATGACACAGTAAGTTTTAGATGAGTGCATTTAGTATTGTGCCAACAGTTACAGTGATCGTGTGAAATAAGAAGCTGCAGATAGTGAAAACTCTAATTCTAAATAGAGGACAGGTGACAAAAAAGGCAAATGTGACTCAACACAAGCAGCAGGGAGTATGACAACAGTTTTAAGATTTACAATCCACAGTGACCAAACATCTTGACAAACCTATACCTGGTTTCACAAAAATGGCTGTGTCTGTTGACATTTCGTCAAGCTGAATGTTTGCGGAGCCCTGCAGACTGAGTCTGATCACAGTATTTAACATCCTGAGTGCACTGTACATGCTCCTCCTGGTTCCTAGATAACAAAGTCCTGTACCAGCTATCTTTCAAAGTACCACTGCACTACACTAGTCTTCTGAAAAACGAGACCACAATTGAAAAAAAATGTATGTAATAAAAATAACAGCCTATGTTACAGTATAAAAAGGTTGAAATTAAATTCAGGAAATATAATGAGAATAAAATCAAACAACGTAGTTCTGCCTCAATTCAGAGTTTGGTAATAAAATAAGGGATTTAAATAAATATGTAACAAACATCTCTGAACTGAAGAAGAGCAGTATGTCCTGATGAACCTTGAACTGAATAATTCAGCCACAAAAGGCTCATGTGTGAAAAGCCAGTTTAGAAAGCTACATGTACACAGTTCAGGGGGGGAAAAAGCAAAAAACAACTGTACAAAGATTAACAACAATATAAAACCAAAGTGTGTGCAACTTGGAAATTCAGAAGGCACCAAATGAGGAAACATAAATGCTCGATGATAACTGTGAAGCTACACGTATAAATTCATCTCTAGGCTTCATTCTTTGTAAAGAGGAAGAGGCACAAGAAGATTCACAGTGATGCCATGTTAGTGGTGTTTAAAGAGTTCTCTATCTGATTACAAGGCCTGACTGGACCAGTCATGAGAGCATTTTTCAATTCAACCGAAGGCCCAATGATAAAAACTTAATGCAAGACTGAAGGCTAAAACACGATTTGATAAATAAAAGACCTAATCAGACTCTCGAGAGGTTTCACAGTTATATTGTGCACATAAATGATCAGCAGTGTGCTTCTTCAGAATTTTTGGATTCATAAAATGGAAAGTCTTGTTTCTATCAGCACAGTTTTACTGTTACTTCTCAACTGACCATCTCACAGTGAACATAGCAGCAGCTGACTGAACAAATTAAGAATGGTGGCCAGTTGCACCGTGTTGTCTCTGCAGTGACAGAAAAATCAAGCTGATGTCAGCCTTTGAATGGGAGCTGAAATTACACAAGCAGAAGCAACATTGATTTTGCCTTTCAAAGAGTGGTCTTCTTGAACATTGAACTGCCCCCACTCAGGCTCAGCTAACTCCTATGACAGTTGTGCTGTAGAATAGTAAACAGAAAAAATGCACAATAGTGGACCCAAAACTCAGGAAGCCTCTGAAGTAGATGGAGTTCATGGAATGAGCAGAGAGTGATGGCTTCTGATAGACGTGTGCAAAGTCAGCTTTGACGCATTCCTCTACAGAGAAACTCATCACACTTTGCATTTTAAAAGATAAAATAAAAAAACACCTCACTTACCAAAGACCGAAGTTAAAGGCATTCAAAACTTTTTTCATGACATCAGACTTTCCTTGTCCTGACAAGAACCTTGTGCTGCTGGGTCACTTTAGTGTTGATGCAGCTCCATCACATGCGGCCTCCTTCAGTCTCTGAGCTCTGTCTATTTGAGCCGCTGAATCAGCGTGTGTGTCAGTCCCAGGCTGAGCAGCTGAAGAGTGGACAGTTGGGCTACATGAGGGAAGGTTTTCAGCAGTTTCTCCCAGGTCAGTTCCAGCAGGCTGGGCACCGTCAACCACACTTTGTACAAAGAGCCAGTTCTCTTGTTCCCGGACATGTTGACCACTCCACCGTGCACGTACATGCAGCCAGCCTGAAGAAGAATAGCAGCAAAGATAAGGGAATTAGATGCAAACAAAAAAACAGTGTCAACCTCGCTTTTCATGCAGGTTTCTCAATATTTAAATATGCATGGATAATGAAAAGTGTGTAATGGTGCACATTTTTCACAAACTTAAGTTTTCATAAATGTTTCTGAATTCTGAACTCACAGGCAGTGAGCATATGGGAACCTGTGCACATCCTTTGCAATGTACTATCCTACATAAGGTCCGTGGGGAAAAAAAGGTAAAAGTAAGGACTTGGGTGACTGCTTCTTCTGAGTTTCTTTTTATTTCTATGATTTAAAGCAAGGGTTCCCAAACTTTTCAGCCTGCAACCCCTAAAATGTAGGTGCCAAAGATTTGCAACCCCTGCTGTCCCTAGAAGTGATTAAATATTGCTTCATACTTAATTTAGCTACTCTGCAGAAAATTAGCCACCTACATGCACATGTGGCTGTGTTGAATTAACCTGCTGCTACTGAGGCTTTTATTAACTGTCAACTAACCCTAACCCTAACCTTAGGAGTCATCTGGCAAAAAAAAGGGCAGAAAACTAATGAAAAAAAATTGTATTTGCAAGGTTTTATTTCAAATGTATTTACCATGTTTGCTGATATTTTTTAAAATACTTGGTAAAATATGACATTTCACATTACTTAAATTACTAAAATAAAAAAAAATCTTGAAGACTTCTCGGGACCCTCTGGGGGATCCCGACCCCAACTTTGGGAACCCATGTGTTAAAAGGATGTTAAACTCTCCTTTGATTTCAAGCTGATGACCCTTTTTTTTTTTTTTTAAATTGTATTTTTATTTGGAAAGGGTAACAATACAAAATGTACAACACTTGGATAATTGTATTCATCCTTTTCCAGTCTTTTATATGCGTATGCATAGAGAGTATGTCCAGATAGCTGCTCAGTCCTGAAATGTTTCTGTCTACCATCTTTCCGGGTGAATGCATTAATTTATACTCTTGACATTTAAACACATACATATACATTAATCCTCACCTCTTCAGTCAGTAATCAACACTCATTTTCCTGCATACATCTATTACACAAACCATCAGATATATAACTATTTACATAAGAACTAGGGGAGCTCACCTTTATGTTTTATTCTCTAAGGAGGGGGAGGGTTAATACCTTGTTGGTGGAGTCATACAAAATCTGCTCACACTGGGGTTATAAATTGAATCTACTTGATAAAAAAAATTTGATAAAAATTTGTCCTTTTGGATCCTCAGAGAGTAAGTCAACTTCTCCATTTTAAATATTTCCAAAATTATTCCAAACCAGTCATCCACTGTTGGTGCTGCTGGTTTAAGCCACCTTCTGGTGATTGATTTTTTACTGGCTGCTAAAAGCACTTATAACTGATGACCTCTTTTTAAGCCAGCTTTAATTTTGGTCTAGGTTTTCACTTAGAACTATAATAGTTAAGCTTACATTTAAAAGAAAAAAACATTTGATGATTTATTGGTAGATGAATTGGTTTAGCTGCATAGTGGATTATGTCGGCCTGTGCAGAAGAAGACTGATGTGTGTGACTGATATTTTACTGACCGGTGTGACGGCAGCACAGTGAAAGTAAGCGGGCTCTGGCATGATGGCAGGCAGCTTGGTCCACTGAAAAGTCTGCAGGTTGATCTTCCACAGATCAGACAGGATAGTTTCTCCATTATAACCCCCACATATAAACACCTCTGTTGATGTAAACCGAATAAAGGCACAATTGAAAAAACTGCTTTTATTAATAGATGTTTCTTTGTTTAATATTGTGTGAAAATCCTCCTTACCATCTTTGACCTGCACACAGCTGTGACAGCGGCGGGCGGCAGGAAAGCCTGTCAAGATAATGACAAATAAAAGTTAAATCAATGCATGTTCTTTGAGTGACACATTCAGATGAAAAGCAGATTAAGAATCACAAACCTATTTTTTCATGAGGTTTGGTGACAATTTCCTCCCAGGAGTTGGTCTCCAAGTTATATGCATGAATCTGATGAAGACAATCAGAGTTAAAATGATGAAATAAAGAAGTAAGACATGTTCTCTATCAAATACTGTCCATGTGCTCACTGCTCCAACCTTGTCCAGAGGATATGATGTCCAGGAAGTCCCACCTCCTAAAATATATATTCTCTGTCCATCATGAGCTAATTCATGTCTGTACCTGTAAGACCAAGCAATAACTTTGTCTACTTTCAATGCTGATTAAAAAACTTCACACATGTAGTAGTAGCTCAAACTGTCTGCCATCTGACCTTTCCTCAGGGAGATCTGAGGGTGCATTGTTGGGTTTAAGGTGGGTCCACTCTCTAGTGGTCAGGTCCAGCCTGTGCAGGTCGGTGCTGTAAAGGTAGCCTGTTGTTCCTCCAAACACGTAGAGGTAGCCATTAATGATGACCATTGCCTGATAAAAGGTTTGTCAGAGAAACACAGAGCAGTCAAAGAGAGCAACATTTAGGACTACAGCTTTATTTAAACCGGCTGTAGTGACCCACACACTGTTACCTGTCCGTAGATCTTGTTGGGTTTCTTCCCCCTGCAGTTGAGCACGTTCCATCGTTTGTACTGAACATTGCAGACGTGTACATCGTTGCCGTTGTTTTCCCCAAAGGGAATCCCAGTGCCGCCAAACACGAGCAGGTTGTTGCCGTGTAAAACAGCTGAAGGGGGAAAACACATCAGCACAATCAGACTCCGCTACGGCTTAACAATTTTGCTATCATCTGCATAAAAACAATGCTCCAAATTTAAATACTGGACACAAAGTAATTGGACCAGCAGTGGAACCATTCAGCAACATATGGATGATTAAGTTCACGTTTCTTTTATCCATGATGCACATCTCTGCTGACTGAACTGGGTTGATGGTAATGACGCATTTTAAAAAGGCATGACAGAATTGGGGGGGAATTTTTGTAAGTTCACCAAAAATGTTTTGAAATTTTTCACAAGAGGAATAATTTAACTTTTCCTTTGTCCTAGGAAGATTGTACTGTCCTAGGACAAAGTAAGGACACACATAGGTTTCATGAAGACTTAATTCTGAACGTGACTTGACTGTTATACGTTTACCAAGCAGCAACCTCCGGTCTCAAAATATGAAGCCCATGCGGGAGTGTTATAAACTGCAATTCTTCGAGAATCCACTTGAGGCTGGCTGCAGAAACACCAGAAACCACATAGATACCAATTCGAAAAAGACGATCTTTGCAGCATTAATAAACATGTTTACAGCCTGGTTCAAAAAACGGCTTGGCTCTACGTAGCTAATTTCTCTATCGGCACACACTGTACGGGGGGTGAATCTTTTTCTAACAACGGTTCAGAAGATATTAACATTACGAGTTTTTGCCCAAATAAGGACATGACTGACGTGACTGACAGAAAGGAACACATAGCTGTTGGCTAGGAGGCTCAAACTCCGGCCCTATACGTCACACTCTGCCTGGTTGAGTTTCCAATATGGCTACTGCCTTCGATTGGCTTCAAAACAGTGTTCAGTAACAGATGGGTGACGTCACAGATACTACGTCCATTATTTATACAGTCTATGATGTTTACACACTGATTGCTTGCACTTTACAGGGTGTCAGACTACTTAAACAGCCCTGTGGGGTATCCTTGTCAACAAAGGTCTGTGTTTATTGTTCCTCACTACAACTCCTTGTGTGTATATTTTTGCACTAACTACAGTTACAGCCTTGTGTCTGAATTACTCCACCAGCAAGCAGCATTGCAGTTTTCCTCCATTAGTATTTTGGCAATAATGAGGAACATATTTATACTTGTTTGAAAGAGTACATAACCCTACAAATAATAGAACAGCATAAATATGCTTACATTTATCAGGAAAAATATCAACACAATCCTATTTTGAGGGGTATTGTCCATGCATCGATCATGACAGATGTTGTTGGTCACCGTGAAGTCCACTCTTGACTACTAGTCCGAGTGAAAGTTTGTAAGTGAGACCCCATGAATAAGCAAAGGATAAAAAAACAGGGGCTCACTCATTACAACATCTTTCCATAGCTCTCTTACCTGCTAAACCTCAAAAAGGAGCTTTCAGTTAAGACTTGTCACTGGTTCTAAAGGAGAAAGAATGTGTGTAATCTGATAATGAAGGGTCTCACATGGGTGCTTACCTGACATAGAGGCTAACTCTGTGGGCATGTAACCCTCAGTGCGGACCTGCTGCCAGGTCGCTGTGGCAAAATGAAATCGCCAAAGCTCCCTAAAAAGAGGGTAGTCTTCATTCTCTGAGCCTCCTGCCTCCTCAAAGTCAGGGTTGTATCCTCCAAACACATACAGGTTAGCGTTGTCTGCAACACAGCGGTGTCCACTTCGAGCAGGGGGGACACAGTGTCCTGTGAGAGGGATGAATACAACATAGACAAAGCTCCCTGATGTTACTGGAAAAAGAGAGGATTAGAAATAGATTGTGTAAGCTAGGAACTTCTCCATTGTACAAAACTAGACAACAGGATGTGAAGCTTGTGGTCTGAACCAAATGCAGTCATGATTTTTGCCTGTATCTTTACGTGTATCTTCTAGGATCACTCACGCACATTTACTCATATACTGTGAGTTATGTCTGATGAGAAGTAGGTTGGGCTTTAAATAGTGATGTCCACAACAAAACAACTAATTAAAATGTATGAATGGATATTTGATGCATCCTAGAGAAGTTAAAATGTTACAATGTACTTTAGCAGATGCTTTTGTCCAAAGCGACGTACATACGAGAACAAGAACAACACAAGTAAAGATCTAGACAAGAGGAAACAAGATAAGTAAGAGTAACAAAGTGTGTCAAGTCAATTTGGATGCAGGTACTGCCAAGCAGTGTAAAGGCAATGCTCGAAAGTAAATAAAAGAAGTGTTTCAAAATCACTAGAAGTCCTTATTCATCAACATAAATATAAGAACAGTCGGAATGTTTTTTTATCACCAAATGGAGCTCATTTATAGCCTGGTGGAGCAAAATGGATGCCTAACTGTGGGGCTTTCAATTCACTGTGCAACAAGGGAAGAGGGTTCCATTAGAGGACTGTGAGACATTGTAGGAAGGTGTGTACTTTCTTTACCTTCTCTCAGAAACCTGTTGGGGATCCGCAGGTTTGGGCAGGAAGGAGAGAAGATGCGCCGAGCCTGAAGCCACCTTGCTCGCTTCTTGGGGCCTGTGAGTCAGACATCACGACAGTTTCAAAAATATGTACATTTAATATAATGTATACATAGCAGTAGTTGGACCAGCGCCATGTATTGACCTGCAAGATTTAACCTGTTCAGGATAAATCTCCTTTGTAAGAAAATCAATCAATTGTAAAGTCTGGTTACATTGTTTATCAACTGAACAATGAGTTACATTTAATAATGGCTTTTGTAGTTAATGATGTCTATTTTTGTCTCTATTTCAACCTTGTAAAGTAGCTTTTTGTCAACGCGAGGCTGCACATTCAGTCCTGTGGCCTATCCATTCATATCCATCTTAGTTCTATGATACCACATGCCATCTCTTTCATGACAGTGTTGAGTGGATTTGAATGTCCTTTTATACTATAAAAAAGTCACAATTTTCTACTGTGTTAAACTTACCACCATTTGTAAGTCAGAATAATTTCTGATCAGTATCAGCTGTGGAATAATAACATTGCAGCAGAAAGCGTGCAGTGTTTTCTGCTCGCACCTGGGTCCCCTCCATCAAGTAGTTTCCATATTTCCTATCCCTATCTATCAGTCTCACATACGTGAATCTCTTTCTACAGAAGTAAAATGTAAGATATCTCTATAGATGCATGCTGGGTGCTTATTATGTTATTAATTTCTGCTAGCTTCCGCAGCAGCGTTAGCTAGCTCTGGCCTGTGAGCTGTAGTTAGCAGTGATACACAACAACTAGCATTAAAGACAGAACTAGTATCCTAGAATACATATTTAAGTACACAACGATGACTAACGTTACCTACACTGACCTTTACCTCACAGTTTGCTCTACATGCTGTGTCGCGCTGTTTGTTCTTGCAGACTGGCTGCTTTTGTTTACAAACCTGAGTCTCGGATTGAAGGCCTCCACGACAGTTTCTCAAACTTATTGAGCTGACTGAAGGTTCCGTCCTGTTCGACCGACGACATCTTGACAGGGAACCACACACACGGGCTCACATCAAGAGCTGGACAAGGATCCGCTTCACTTGGACTACACGTTGTGGCATGAGCCCGCGAGCTCAAGCAATCAAAGCAAAATAAAAAAATTAAAGGCACCGAGCGTCCACACCTGCTGCTGCTGCCTGCAGCGTCACAGCCAGCTGGCCCGGACTAACCAATCAGAGGAGGGAGCCGTGCGTGTCGTGTTCAAGAGTCATACTGAGATGTTTACACTTTTATTAACCCCCCTGTTATGTTCGTTTCTCTGGAGCAGCAGTAATGTTCCTGGGTCAATTTGACACGGGGCATATTTAATTATCCAAAAGTGTGAGAACCCCCCCCCCCCCCCCCCCCCAAAAAAAAAACCAAACAATAAAAAAAATTTAAAATATCATTATTAACTCCATTACTAACCATTTAAATTAATATTTGGTACAATTGTGTTCATTAATTCTCACAGATCATGCTTCAATGAGGATATGTCACTCATTTTTAATGAAAATTCTTGTTAAAACTGTATTAATTTACATAGAAAAGACCTAAATATAAATACAATAATTTTACATTACATTTTATTTTGAATTTTGAACTATTATTTTTTTTTGAAGTGATGTTGATAAATTAACAGCAACCGCCGCTTCGGTCGCATGCTGCCCAGTTTTTTGGCTGTTTTTAGCTGGTTTGGAAGGCATATATTGCCTAAAATGTGAAATGAACCACTGTGATTTTATATGTTGATTTCACCTATTAAGCCAAGCAAAGACGTTTCATACCAAGAAAATATTTTTAACATTTTTTTCTTAGATTTTTTAACTTTAAAAAGGGTCAATTTGACCCACAACATTACAGGAGGGTTAAGCTGCAGTGGCCCTCAGACATTTCAATCAATCAATCAGACTTTATTTAGAAAGCGCTTTTCATACAATGGTATTGTAACACAAAGTGCTGTACATAAAAACAACCTAAAATAGAATACATTAAGAAAAATATGATTTTATTCTCTATTTTCTTTTTTGGTCAAATAAGCAATCTAAGCTTACCAAAAATGCAATGTTTTAGGATTATTCTGTTGGATACATGAGCTAAAAATGCTTCTTAAACAGTTGAATCTTAATGATTTTCAAGTGCGAGTTAATCAAAGTGAAATATAGGAATTGAAGCACATTGGAAGAGTTCATCCAAAGATTTAAATTAGTCTGTTAATCACTTTTTCACCATTTACTTTAATATCACAGGACCTCTTCAACAGTAAGTCATCTGGATGTAACGTAAGATTCGACAATAACAAAGAGATTTATAGTGACACATTTTGCCAAAAGAAAGCTTAGCTGGGAGAAACTACTTTTTACTTTTGAGTGACTCCTTTTGATTAACTGAACCAAGAGTCAACCTTTACCCCAGATCTGTGGGGGCTGTTTGCTGACATGCAGTAATCTGGATTTGAAGCTCATTGGGATAGGCTGAAGGAGCAAAACATAAACCACAGATCAGCTTTTTTTATGTAGACTGTGTGAAAATAGAGAAAATGTGAAGAACTGTAACAAAGAGCTGTTTCTGTGAATGTCAAATGCAGATCATGTTCAAGAAAAGGTCAGGTCTAAAACACTGTATTAAGCGTTGTTTTCCTGCAGTTAAAAACTTTGACCCATCATTTTTTAATAGCATGGAATCATGTAAACGTTTAGCAACTTAAGTCCCTAGCTGCCTGCCATGTATAGGTACATAGTTGTGATAAACTGGGAGACATCTGCACCCATTTCAACAGGAAATCCACATACATCAATGTTTTTTTCAGAGAGTCTGCACAAATTACCCTCTGACTTGAAACTGCAGTACACAAAATGACTAACGTGAACCGAGGAATAGGCAGATTATCAATAGAAGGAACTGAAGTGTCATTTGATCCATTTTGGAGCATTGACTCTCCAAGTTATGCCTTAATGGGCCAGTTTATGTCACACATATCAGTGAAACAGGAGAGATTCTCAAACAATGAGCTAAAGCTGAGTGAATGAGATTAAACAGGATATGAGTCATCAACATTTTTTGTTCCTGTCAGTGATCTACTCATGGAGGGTGGCACTTGATATCAGCCAAATGGTTTAGACGGGGGTATTGCCAGGAATCCTGGGCCCCATGAAAAGACACCAGACTGGGCCCCACCACCACATCACAAGCCTACCTCACAAAACTTTTTTTATCCACATTTTCATTAGCTCTATGAAGCACCCTGAAAGTTGGGAAAGAAGATGAGCTTTCTCAGCAACATCTCAATCAACTTCTCTTACAAACACTTAACACTTTAACTTGTGTCTAAATCAATCACAAATGTAACCTTAACACTGTCTACCCATTCTTACAGCCAAGTCATTTTGTTTAAAGTTGATTGGCAAAGCCATCAACTAAAATATGCAACTTTCTGGCATTTGAACTGTAAGCATTTAACAGGTTTTTAAAACTACCCATATGAGGAGTTTTTAGAAGTTTTTTACTTAAAAAAAGTACTGATGTGATTTTTGATGGGGGCATCAGCAAGCCAAAGAGGTCCCATGACCTGTTGAGGTATTTGTGTAACCACAATGAAATCTTAGGACATGATTCTCTTGTGCCCCATGTGACCTCATCAGGTAAGTTTGACTTTTTCATATATCTTTATTGTGTTTTCCCTATATGTTTGCATCTATAAACAAACAGTGAACGTCAAATCAAATCAGTGTATTAACTGTTAAAAAGCATGTGCCAGTACAAATGGAAGCTTGTATAATTTGTCAAACTGAAGTCATCATTGTTTTATATCACACATGTCATTACAATTGACAAAAACATCATGCAAAACTAATTTAATTTATTTATTTCGGTGTGCATATTACAAACTCATATTTGTCTCAAAGGGGTTTACAGTCTGCACAAGTAATGATATAATTTGTCTTTAGTTTACATCCTTAAAGGTGACATATCATGCAAAATCGACTTTTTATTGGTTCTCTACCTGAAATATGTTTCTACACCTTTCTGTAAATGTGTGTGAAACGAGCCGTTTCAGACTTCTGTGTTTTTGTTACGTCACAACAATATCCGGTCTGTCACGGAGTCAGAGCTCGGAGCTTGTTCAGCCCATAGACTGTATAAAATACAACTCAACTCTCCTCCATTTTTCATTACCTGCACAAATGTGTGCTAACAAGGAACTTAGGAGGGAGGCATGCTAGTTGTAGGCTGTCTTAATAAACACAAAGGTCGGTTTTACTCCCCACGTCTGCAGATTTGAAGATCTAGTGGAGGATTTTTATTTGTCATGGAAAGGTGCTAGCACTGGTTAGCATAGCCACATAGCTACATGTTTGTAGCTGTGTACCAAGACACACGTCTACATACTGACAAATAAAACAACAAGAAACACTAAATCTGTGACCAATCGTTCAGAAAGGTCCTGCTACAGGTGCCTCTCCGTCAGGATCAGATTCTGGATCAAATTCAGAGGGTTGAAGTAACGTGATCTGTGAGCAGCCGTGTATATTCAGCCAACATGTAAACATTAGATCAACGCCGGAGAGCCGAGAGCACATCCACTTCCTGAGGGGGCGTGGTCAGAGGGAAAACAGACCGTTCTGAGGAGGGCTGAAGAAGAGGGCTTTTCAGGCATGCCAAAATCTGATTTCAAAGTGTTTTTTTGAGCATAAACTTTAAAGACATGTTTTGGGGACCTCTTAGACCAATATATATTAATGAAAAAAGCGTGATATGTCACCTTTAAGTATGTGAGGAAGGGGTTAAGAAACGTTTGGTAGAGCTGCAGAGACTCAAATTATATACATTAAATAACATATATGACATTAGGTGTTATAATATGCTATTGAATTATACCCAGTTTGTGTACTTTGTAGCTTTAACTCACAAAACAGAACATGTTGTGTTTTTCACCAGCTAATGCCCTCAAATTTTCAGTGTGGGTTAGGAGGCCGAATGTTACCCATTCACAATTCATATTCACAATTTATGGGTTCATTTTGGTTGAAAAGGACTACTGAGAAAGAAATACAACTTTGACCTGTGTGCTTTACTTGCTTCATTACCCATTTAACTATTTTCAGCATAGATATTTGCAGAACTAGACAAGCATGCATGTTTACTTTGATCCCTTTTAACCAGCTTCAAAAAATTAGGGGAAACTAGTATTTGAGTAATGACTTTTATCTTTTCATGAATGATAACACACTTGTATTCACCGTCACAGACAGTATAATAGGCAGTGGTGGACAAAGTACACCGCTTCTTTACTTAAGTTAAAGTAAAGATACTTCATGTCAAATATTACTCCAATACAAGTGAAAGTTGCTCTGTCAGATTATTACTTGAGTTAAAGTACTGCAGTACTTGCTTTTAAAAATACTTAAGTATTCAAAGTACGTTGGAAAATATCTCAAAACTTTGTATTTTCACAATACATGAGTGGAAAGACTACATAGGTGTACATTCGGTTACATCATGTTTGTCCCAAAACCGTTACTTGAAATCTCTAAAAACTATACCATGGAATAAAAACAGCAACTAAGTTACTCCAAGCACAGACAACTTAGTTTGAAATGTTTATCTGGATTTAAACAAATGTTAAAGCTCAACATGCTTTCTCAGGTGGGACAGTGAATTTTTGTATGTTTGGGCAGAAACAGGGTGAACATTTCAAATGATATGTATCATTCTTCATTTCAAAAACCTCTAACATGGGCTGAAGAAATGACCATGGGTACTTAGATGAATAATTATAGCCATCACCACCTCTAAATGACCTGCCTGATCTGAGTGACATTTTCTCTGTGTTTGCTCCACATTCAACCGTGGAGACGCACGACATACAGGTATGACTAAACCACTGAGACAAACAGAAACACACAAACACATTTTACTGTCTTAGGGATCAGATTTCAGAAAAGAGATGGGAATTCATGAACTGACTTCAAAGCAAAAGTAGTGAGTAACTAGAGCATTGATAGAAATGTAGTGGAGTAAAAGTAATACTTTTCCTCTAAGAATAATACTCAAGTAAAGTACAGATACTCAAAAAATGTACTTAAGTACAGTACTCAATTTACTCTGTTCCAGTCCACCACTGACAATAGGAGTAGAGTTGTGTTCTGTGGAGTGTATTTCTATGCCCGGGCCCCTCCTCTCCTCAGTGTGGTCGCTGGAGGTTGATGTCACAGGCAGCAGCAGCAGCAGCAGCAGAGTCTTCAGGACAGGACTGAGCTGGTCAGAGAAACACTGAAGAAGAGCTACAGAGAGGAGAGGAAAAAGTGGGCGATGTTGCAGCTAAGGTCTTGTTTATGGACACTGTGGAAAGGCTGTTGTTGATACAGTCCACAGAGCTTTTTAGCTGATTTTTCAAGCTGAAAGGTTGAGGTAGCCTCATCGCCGCAGTATTTTTAGCTCACTTCAGTAAAGGAATACAAAAATGTCGTCTCCAAGTCCGGGCAAGAGGCGAATGGATACCGACGTGGTGAAACTGTATCCTTTTCAGATCATAAACTACAAGAGTGGAGAACAAAAAAACAAGCTTGCTTTCTGCTGCTGGTGGATATTCTTCATTATAGCTGCTGATAGCTGCTGTTTGTGTTGTGTATAATTGTACTAATAGCTGCGTGAGAATTGATATGTGAAGAGAAAAGTGTAAACACTTCCATCTTAAATGTGTAGCTCCGTGTTTAAGGTATGGTTGTGTTTTAAGGGCTAGCTAGCTCACAGTGAAGTTGTCAGGACGGAGAGGAGGCTTTACATTTATTCTGTCTGTTAGCTTGTTAGCGAGCTAACACGTTAGCAGCCCTGTCTGTGAACTATGCTTTAAACACTGTTAGCCTTAGCTTCGAGAAAGTTCAACCGTTAAAGAGTTAAATTGGGGTCCCACCGGACTGACAACATTATGTGAAGGACTGGAGAAAACTTCTTCACATTTTGGAAATACAAATTCAGAAAGAAGAGTTTGTTTTTTCATGAATTAGTCACGTTAACGTCGGGGTAGCTGTCGTGTACCTTTCTACAACCAGGGAGAACAAACAGGGTCGATGCTGCGTGACATAATGCTTTTTTTTTTTAATCAAATAAAATTGTAAAGTCGACAGCTAAATGTATTTAATCATCACAGGCCAAAGCGAAGTCGACCCATCGTGTTATTTTAATAGTTAAACAACAAAGTAATGAAGAAAAAACAACACATTAAATCACTATATAAGTCATGGTTGGTGTTTTCCGACTAATCTTAATGTAAAAAATACGAATTCGATATACATTATAAACACAGCTGAACAATGGGTAAAAATGCGGATTGGTGTCCCCCCATTTTTATTATTACAGTTTTTCTGACTAACATCAATCTCCTTGTGGATGTTTTGTTTGGGTTGGTCTACAGCTGACTGGTGTTGTCTTGCTGCATTAAGTTATCCCAGGACCTATGTGTTGTGTTATTTATGACAGTTATCTGCAGAAGTTTGCATGAAAGGGTTTCCGACAGCGTGAGCAAGAATTGTTTTGTTTTTGTCCTGCAGCTACATGCTGCTCTCTGATTGGCCAGCCTGTTACCATCCGGAACATGGTGGAGGGCGGGGCTTCACACACAGCTGATCGAGGAACAACACGCGTGCAGTGCGGGGCACATGAGGGGATGGGGGCTGGGAACATCTCGTCCAGGGCAGGAACCGTGTACTATAAACTACACTGACCTGGACTGGTTGAACATGTTGTTTCAACATTTCACATATCACATTTCTTTTAAACAGACAGAGTAGTATCTAGTAGTAAGTTTCTCCATTTTTTTAGATTCAGATTTTACATTTTCAGTTTTCGTAATCGACATTTGGTTTTAAGAAAAGATAATCCTTTTCGTCCCACAACGGGGAAATTTAAGTGTTACAGTAGCAAAGTAGACAGTGCAAGACAGTGTAAAGCAAACAAGAGCATATAAAATAGCAATTATTAAAAAGTTATTAGCAATTACAGTTAAAGAAGTAGAATTAAACATATCTTACGACGTATAAACAACTAAATATGGAAATTTACAAATATTATAAAAAAAACAGTGACGCGGTGAAAAATGTGCACAGACTTGTAGCATAGTATAAAACAGTGTACAGAACAGAACTGTGAAGATGAGTAGAAAAAACGTATTGTACATGTAAGAATAGAGGAATGGGTAATTATTGCACGTTAATAAATATATGGGGGAAATATTAGACTCTTCATTCAACACAAAGGGGTTTTTAAAAAAACCTTGGACACTTCAAACATTCGAAAATGGAAATAAACAAAAATGTCTATCAGCAGCATTCACTGTTAGGTCTTATATGTTAACATTATGGACAGATGCTATCAGTGAATACACACTAGACAAAAATTGATACTTGAATTTAAAATTGGTGTTTATGTCGACTGAGAGTTTGAGTTTAACAATTTTTGTGTTTGAGACAATCAACTGTAAAATAGACACACAAATGTGTACTAATTAAAATATAGTCAGTGTGAAGTGCTTGAGTCACTCTTAACCAATTGAATAATTAAAACTTCCTTTATGTTTTAAGTTTCTCCTACAATTGCATTGAACATCTAAAATAACATTTTACTAATGAAAAATTAATGAAATAAGGTTTGTAATCCTCGCTAGAGCGATTTGGTATGTGATATCTATGTGTGGTTTTATCAGGAACTTTAGGCATGCTCACATATAGGCAGATAGGATCCTAAAGTAGATTGGCATTCACTAATAGGCATTGTTATTGAGCTTACAAAGGATAATAGCAAAGTTGCAAACTCATGGATGTACAGCCTGATCTATGAAAATATCTCAACAAAGGAAAAATACAAATTCAGCAAACAGCTGATGGTTTTACTATCGTTTTACTGACATAAGTATAAAATATTAAAGAGATGAATAGGTAGTAGGAGTCACTTAGAAATACACATAAGGATCCATTTGTCCTTGCTGTTGTTGAATCTGGAATCTAGAGTGTAGCGCCCCTGTTTAATAAGAGTTGCTTTAGACAGTTTATATTGTGGCTTAAATTAGATGAGAAATGAGGTGAAAAAGCAAGAGAGTTAGACCTCTGTGCTCTGTGAACTTTTGTTACAAAAAGCTTCTCCCTTGTGTAGTTACATTACTCCTGAGTGAGCATGTGCTTGGATTTCTATGTGTGACCCTCAGGGAAATGCATAAAGGAGAGATACAGGTTTTTATCTGCACCAGTCTTTGGCAGGTTTTATTTATAGAACCCATCGCCTCAGAACACTTTTAGAGCCACTCGGTCTTCTTGGTCAGTGGTTTCTGAACCTTTTTCTATTGAGAAACTCCCTGATAGATGTTTTCACTTTTATTGCCTCCTCTCAGTTATGCAATCAAGCTATGTAGCGCTGTTATTTGTACCCGAGCAGTTTGGCTAAGTAAGCATGTGTACGTTACCACGGATGGAGTGTGTGGATAGAGATGACAGGAGGATTTATGACAGCATGATGAAACACAGTGTGACAGCTCCCTGTGCGGTTTAGTGTTTATTCTTCTGCTCAGTCTGTCATTGTGTCACACTCACGTAGTCGTTGACTGAAAGCGCTCGACCTTGCTGTTGTCAACGCAAGCTGTGATTATGACACATCCTTCCCACCAAAATTGCAATGGTCGTCTCAGGCTGAAGTTACCTGAAAAACAGAGCCTATCAGTGTCTTAACTGCTGAGCTGATGTCTGTACAATCTGTGTTTTTGACTTTATTTATATGACACCTTTTAAGCAAGGTGAGAACTTCAAATTAATTCCAATTATGTGGAGAAGTAGAGAAGGAAAAAAAGCAAATACTGTGTAATAAAACCAAACAATGAAATGACTAACAAACTAAAGTGAAATATTCTAGAAACAATCAAATATGTCCTATTGGAAAATAGAGGATGTTTAAGAGTAAGATTTATTATTAGACCTTTATTTTACCAGGTAAAAATGTTTGAGAACCAGTTCTCATTTACAAACATGACCTGACCAAGAGGCACCAACAGGAACACATACACACACATAGACATATAAACATAAAATAGAACAAAAGTGAACAAGTAACAAGCAATGTGCACAAGGTGTAAAAAAGTGTGTGTATATAAGTATGCATGTAAGTAAAGTCCGAAGTGATCAGCAGGAGCAACAGTCAACTAAAAACTGTTAAAGTTTTAGCTTGAAGATTGTGAGTGGAGTCAAAGTTGAGAGTTTGAGGGTGTTTTTTAAGTTATTCCGGTCGTTAGCTGCTGTAAAACGAAAGGAATTACAGCCGAAAACAGTAGAAGTACCGGGGATGATGAACTTGATGTATTCACTGGATCTAGTGCGACATTAGGCTTGGGTGACGAGAAGAAGAGAGGACAGGTAGGGAGGTGTCTTGCCCAGGATTGATTTGTACACGAAATGAAGCCAGTGGTGAAGCCGCCGGGTATGAAGGGAGGGCAACTACACCAATTTATAGAGATCGTAGTGGTGAGTGATTTATGTTACAGTCAGCATCAAGAAAATAAGTGGTAGAGGATCTCAGGGGCAAAAAGAACATAAATAGGCTGTCCAAAACCCTTAAGAGTCTTTTAACCCAGGTAAAAACTTGAAAATCTCCCTTTTTATTCTTTAGGAGGCTTATAATCAGTGGTGGTTAGTTGATCAGTCAGAGTAGTTAAATAGTCACTCAAGTGAAGCTGTGATCATAAACCCAATCAGCAGTCTGATGTGTTCTGAACTTTTGTACTGTAAGACTGACAGCTATCTAAAAGCTGTCTCCCTGCGCTGCTTTAGGTTCAGACCTGTTGTCTGGGTTTGTCTAACACTGCATTATTGATCTCATGTTATTGATCCCATCTCTACCCAGACAAGTTCACACAGGCACTTTGACCGACCTACACAGCAGTGAATGTTGTTTTTTAATCTGTGTTTTTGAAGACTTGTTTGATATAGCTCTAATTCTCTTGTGTTGCCATCATTTTGAGTGACCCTTCTCCCTAACTTGCTATAAGCATCGAGAGCAAACACGAGGTCACCATCCTCAGCGGACTCAATGAGTTTGTGGTCAAGTTCCATGGGCCACAAGGAAGTAAGAGTCTCTGATTTTCACATTTATTCTCTCTCTTTGATAACGCGTTTGAATACTGACGAGTCTTTTTTCCCCAGCGCCGTATGAAGGAGGTGTGTGGAAGGTCAGAGTAGACCTACCAGATAAATACCCCTTCAAATCACCATCAATAGGTATGAACTAACTCTAGTACAAATATTTTAAATCTCAGTGTTAAACTATATAATGAAATAGTTTAAACCATTTTCTTTCTTTCTTTTCTTAACAGGATTCATGAATAAAATCTTTCATCCCAACATTGATGAAGCGTAAGTAGGCCCACAGTATATCAGATAATGTTTACTGTAGTTAACAGACCAGCAGGGAATTAATCGTTATTACAACAATATGAAAGTTTTCTATTAACTTGTGTTATCCTAAATCTTGTGGCCTGAAGCAGAGTCTCATATTTAGCATCTTTAAACTGATCCATATGATTGTAGATAAGCTGATGTTTCTTTGTGTTCAGGTTGCTGACATCACTCTAAAACCCGCCTGTTTTTCCTGTCCTGTTGTACTCACAGTGTTTCGTCTTTTTCAGGTCAGGAACTGTGTGCTTAGATGTCATCAACCAGACATGGACAGCTCTCTACGGTAGGCCACAGACAGGACTCCTGCAGTGACAGCTTTATTTAGTTTACTCGTCACTGGGTTAGCCTGACTGACGGTAATAGAACATCACTGGAAGGGTTTTCTGACTGAGTGTTATGTCATGATTGTCTCACTTAAAAATTGCCATTATGGGGCCCTGGTGGCCTAGCGGTCAAGCGCCCCACGTACAGAGGCTACAGTCCTCACCGCAGGGGTCGCCGGTTCGATTCCCAGCCGGTTGACCATTTCCTGCATGTCTTCCCCCGCTCTGCTCCCCACATTTCCTGTCTCTCTTCAGCTGTCCTATATAATAAAGGCAAAAAAGGCCCAAAAAAATATAACTTAAAAAAAAATATATATATATATCTAAATTGCCATTATCTGGGTTATTATTTTGTCATGTCTATATATTTGTTTTTAGACATATATTACAGGAATATGTATCTCAACAGTCCATCACTGTGACATTAGGGGGTGGGCTCGGATATTGATCACAGCTGAGAGATAACTCGATTTATTTGTTGTTCAGCCTGCTTTTAATCCACATTTGTTTGTTTTTAGTCGTGTGTTGTCTCTTTGAAAACACCCTGATAAGTATTTGTGTGTTTTGCGGGGGCGGTGTGATTTCAGTGTGATGAGCAGTTAGCTCTGTTAAGTTAGGATGACTAACACAATGAGCAGAATGCACTCTGTTTCAACCTCCAGTGATGCAGCTTTATGACTCCTTTAAGGTGTTAATAAAACCCTTACATCATTATATTGAACATCAGCGTGTAGTTCAATTGATGATGTAGAAGTACTTAGATGAAACACATTTGAGTGTCATGAACCAACAGAAATCTTCTTCAGATGTACTTGACTGCATTTTTCTGAAACACAAATCTCTTCAGAGCGGTCATAAAATGATTCAAGATGACCTTCAGTCAGAGATCTCTGACCTCTGTATTGATTGTGCTGCTGATGTACTCACAGATCACTCACGTCATGTACGCGTCTGTTGACAAACACAAACAGCTACCCTCAGGACATGCTTTGAATGTATACACAGTTCAATTGAAGATACTATGGATGTAAAAGATGAGGATTATTCCATATCATGAACAGCTATTTGAATTTAACATTTAGTGACATGAGAGCCCTCTAGTGGATTATGTAGTAGCAACATTCATAGTAGCTTTGCTGATCTCTGTACTGACTCATCTTTATCTCTTCTCATCCTCCAGATCTCACCAACATCTTTGAGTCATTCCTCCCCCAGCTGCTCGCCTACCCCAACCCCATCGACCCTCTGAATGGAGATGCAGCCGCCATGTATCTGCACCGACCCGAGGACTACAAACACAAGATCAAAGGTAAAAAAAAAAAAGCACTACAAATCTACTGAGATGGGTGATGCGTGGGGATAAGGGAAGGGGATATGACCTTAAAAAGCCTTAGTTATTTTTACAACAAACTTGATATAAAATTTCCAGCTATTTTTCTTTTCCTAAAATAAATAAATAAATAACAAGGAAATGACTCAAAACATGTCTCACACCTTTGTGGTCATCAGGAAAGTTAGCTGTTTGGAGGGAGACAATTTGCAGAGTTTTCAAACACATGTAGGACTGCATGGTTCAACTGGACTACATGTCTGTTGCAGTGGAATAAAGCGACCTTCACTGCAGCTCTTTAGTGATATTTTCACATTCACACACTGCAAAAACTGAAATCTAAGTAAGATTGAATATCTCAGATAAGGCTGAAATTTGCTTATTTTTTGCCTGATAAGATAGTTTTTCTCACTAAGCAGTTTTTATGTTTGAGTGTAGATATTACAGCTTGTTACTGAGATGTTATGACCTATATTGAGTAATACCTGCATGAAACTTGAATATCAACTGTTACAAAGCTGTTTCATCAATACTCACAAGTAAAAAACTACAAGAAATCAAGACGTTGACACAATTGTATCTCTTCACACAATTAAAACAAATGACAGCCAAATGTAATCTACTGTTTTATTTTCAATGAAACAATAGAAAATACTAGTACTATATACTAGTCCAGTTGGCACAGTACTGTAAACTAACACTTAATATTTAAACATTTAACATTTCAAACGGTTTCAAACAGAAAAAATTACATTCAGATAAGTTCTTCCAAATTACAAGGCAGACAATGATCCTACATAATGAGAGATATATTCTTAACTTTTGTCGAATGGTTAAGTTGCGCAGCCATAAAGCTGTTGGCCCGGGTTCAAATCCAGCCTGTGGCCTCTTTCCCACATGTCATTCCCCCACTCTCTTCCACTTTCTTGCACTATCCGCTGTCCTCTCCTCTACAAAGAAAAAGTGTTAAAGCCCAATAAAAAAGATCATGGCATTAGTATTTACTTAATTTAAGAATGTTTTTCAATATATTGAGAAAAGAAGTCTTATTTTTTTTTTATTTCTATTAAGAAAAATGCACTTGTTATCAGTGAAAGTACGATCATTTTAAGGTATTTCTGGGTTCATTGAGGTTAGATATTTTTACTTGTTTTGGAAAGTCTTGACAAGCCAAATTTTCTTGTTCTGTTGGCAGATAATTTTGCTAAGTTTAAGTAATATACCCCCAATTTTTGTATATTTACTGGCTTTTTGCAGTGCAGTTGTACAAATGGGGCAGGGCAACTTCAGTAAAATACTTGCAGCTGGGGAGCACACACCTTGGGTCTACAGTTTTATTCATTTGGATAAACCCAGGCTTCTCCACGGATATCTGAGCACCACATCTTAAGTGATAAGCAGCGTGACTGCATCAGTGATAGCCGTCTACCCTCTATGTGCCTTTCTTGTTGTACAAAGATGTTGTTTGCGATGGGATAATCATGCCGCTAATGTCAGTGGGTGTTTGTGGACTGTAGCAGTCTTGTGCATCTCATAGTGGGACACATTTCTCCCACATGGCTGCATGCCTCTGTTTAAGATATTGAACTAAATTGGTCATGCTGCTGCCTTTAGTTGCAGCAGCCTTTAAACAAACTGCAGTGGGCTGTGGTTTGTCTGAGGATGGAACTGGGCCTCTTTTTGGGAACAAAGTCTTCATTAACGCTGGCAGCCATGCTGTTGTTGTGTGTTTCTGTAGGAAGTAAACAAGGGGGGAGGGTGTGAACTCCAGGAGCTCAAAGGGAAGCAGCAGTTGGAGTTAAAGAGAAAAAATGTCCTAAACCACACTACTCACAATAAGTTAGGGATATTCAACTTTCAGGGGACATTTATGGAAGATGTAAAAAGTTGATGCTACAGTGATATTATATCATGAATGTAGGCCATTTAAGGAGAAGCATGCAATGGTAATTTCTTCATCTCAAACAATTTATTGAAACAAACAGTGGTGGGTATGCCACAACAAAAAAATGTCAATGTCGCAATAACTTCTCATGTGTCTTTGAGAGTAAATTGCAGCTTGACATCGACGTCTCATGCTGTTCACAAGTCGACTTGTTGTCTGCTGAGGCATTCCACTCTTCTTGAAGGGCTGCCCTCAGGCCATTGAGGTTCTGGGGTGCAGAGTTCTGACCCGCTCCATCAGGGGTTTCCAAACTTTTCAGCCCGCGACCCCCAAAATATAGGTGCCAAAGACTCGTGACCCTCACTGTCCCTCAAAGTGATTTAAGGTGTCTTCATTTAGCTTGTCTGCAGAAAATGTTCCTACCTATATGAGCATGTGGCTGTGTTTCCTGTGCATTTATGAATTAATCTACTGCTACTGATGCTTCAGATAATTAACTGTTCACTAACCCTAAACTTAGGAGTCATCTGACAAAAGAGAAAAGCAGAAAATTCATTGCATTTTCTATTTTCAAGGTTTTATTTCAAGTTTAGCTACTATTTTTGTGGATATTTTTTACTAGAATGGGTAAAATGCACAAATTTTAGTAACTTAAAAAATAAAAACATTCTGGAAGACATCTCACGACCCCCCCAGAGGGTCCCGACCAACACTTTGGGAACCCCTGTTCTACATGACGACTCAGTACTGTTGTTGACCGATTGTTAGGTGTTGTCTTGGTCTCATTATGTCAAACAGCATAATAAAGAGGACTGTTTAAACACTAATTTTCATTGAACTAGAACATTTAGTGGTCGATTTATGGATCAGACACTGGTTGCAGTTGATCACCTTGTTAGACAACAGTGTGTTATGCAATAAGTACTGAAACATTGAACAGTTGGACATGCTAATTGAAAAGTTTTGAGAAGGTCAAATTAAGTAAAGGTTATATTGCAATTACGGTAAATTCTGAAATTGAATCTGAAAGCTGAATATCCCTAACTTTTGTAAGTAATAGTGTATGTGAATCAATTGATCAAATCAATTGATCAAATCAATGTATGGCCCAGCCCTGGGTTGGCAAAGTAAAACACAAACTGCTGTGTTTTGAAAACAAAAGTTTGACCTCATAGTCCAAATATGCAAATGTAAGAAGAGCTACTAAATCTATTCAAGCTAGGAGGATTCAACATATTGTTTAGGTCCAAGTATCATCTTAAGGCGGTCAGACATGTTTACTGTAGTTTAGTTTTAGATCAGAGTTTTTGTGTCTCATGATGAGACGGACAGAGAACAGTAAACCTGTGTGTTGGTATTTCCAGAAATTGGTGATGATTCTAAAAAGAATAGATGCATTGCACATTTAAATTAAAAAATATTAGCTCATGAGGAGGACTAGACTTGATCAAAACTAAACTAATTTGTTTAATCAAACATGAAATTTGGAAACTGTGATCTGGAAAAAAAAAAGTAACTTAATTGCTTTTCAATCCAATTCTGTGAAATGATACTATTGACTTATACCATTTAAAGAATATTTGCTATTTCCTTATCACCCCACATTAATATGTTTTATCTCTTTGGTGAAGTAGAGTCTTGTATGGTTAGATTTTTTTGTTAAAATGCAATTTTTTCATCGCAAAGTTTTGTTTTTTTTAATTGAAGAATTTTCTTCAGATTTCTTTCATTTTTTTAGAGACAAATTCAAAATTGGCTTAAAACAGGAAACTGGAAATAAACTTTGTAAGACAATTTTCATCAGCAGATTAATTTTGCTGAGTTTTCATGGTAATGTAGATAAAAAAGTTCAGCTGAATAGATTATTTGTTTTAAATCATTTTAGGATGAGACAAAAATCATGACCTTAATGACCACTTTCTCTCTCACCTTTGAACCTACCTGAACTTATCTGTTGTCAGATGCAGTGAAGCTTCAGTTGTTGCTCAGTTGTTGTTGACGTCTCATGGGGTCCTTGTGTTTTTCTTTCAGAGTACATCCAGAGATATGCCACTGAAGAGGCTCTAAAGGAGCAGGAGGAGAGGGAAGGGGACTCCTCCTCAGAGAGCTCCATGTCAGACTTTTCGGAAGACGAGGCTCAGGACATGGAGTTGTAGTGAAAGGGGAAGCCCCGCCCCCTTCACCTTGCAGCAGACTGACATGTCCTGAAGAGCAGGAGCATAGTACTTTATTCATATTTAAGACAATTTTTTACAGCAACACAAGAATTTTTATTGCTACACAAGGATTTGCAGTATGATATTGCAGAACATTAACATTAACTTAGGAGTTCATTACCACCTGCCCTTCACCCTCTTCACCTCTACAGAGGCCTGTTTGGATCAGAAAGGAGTGCATCTCTGTTTCCATGCTTCAATCATGGCTTTTACACTGTCTGGAGGACTATCATAGAAACAAGACTGTTTACACACAGTTTCCTTTTTGGATCAACCAGCAACACCAGCCACATCTTTTTCTTTTCTTCTGATTGAATAGTTTACTCCATCATCGGGCTGACCGGGGACCACAGGATGATGAAATATGACAACCAAGCGTACTCTGCCTCAAATTGATTTCCTTTTTCATTTAACATTCTCTTTCTCTTTGACACTGAGGATTCATCGTTACAATCATCACTTCCCTTAAAGGAGCTGAAGACCAGAAGGCAACAGTGCGGCCAAGTGATCACCGTACAGACTGGACCGGACTGCCCTCTGTGCAAACCTGCTGACTCAGCATCACACGTCAAACAACCAATGCACCCAATATGACATCTGTGTGTGTGTGTGTGTGTGTGTGTGTGTGTGTGTGTGTGTGTGTGTGTGTGTGTGTGTGTGTGTGTGTGTGTGTGTGTGTGTGTGTGTGTGTGTGTGTGTGTGTGTGTGTGTGTGTGTGTGTGTGTGTGTGTGTGCGCGTGCGTGTGCGTGCAGGAATGTAATTCAGAGAGAATCATGGTATATATATTGATGATCTATGTCGTACCCCTGATGCCCAAAAAAAAGAAGGTTCATAATACTTCTCATTCTTTTCCTCTTAAGCATCTCCTCTTCCTCCTCCTATCCCCCCCCCCCCCCCTTCTCCATTTTAGGAAAGTCTTATTCGTTCTCTGAGTATCTCTGTATATTGTGGCATGACACTGAAGTAAAGTTGTGTAAGGCCTTGGATACATGTGGAGGATGCTGGGTGGGGTTTTCCAGAGATTATCAAGGTCCCTGTTGAACTATTGAACTTCTGAACTCTGCCTGTTGCTTGTGTTGAACTATAATAGGTGTCTGAATTGCGTAGGGATAGTTTCTTTTTATTTCACAAGTGGTGAATCCTGTCATAACACATGGTTTGATACTTAAGAGAATAACTACATGCCCTGTAAAGATAAGGAGAATGGATACATCTTTGTTTTTGGGATGACTTTTTGTTAAATCAAATCCTCCAAAGACATGTCTCATCCCTGATCCCCTGCAGCCCCCTCTTCTTATGCAAATGTGTCCATCAAAGATGATTTATGTTGACAGACAGAAGTGCTCATTGTTTCAGCCATTCAACACTGTCACATGTACCATTTCATGCTGTGGATGGCTGGTTGTTACTTCCAAAATGGTAGGACCAATATCTAACAGATCTGACTTTTTAGTTTCACCTTGAAATCCTCCTCAGAATGGATTGAAGGATAAACAAGTTTACACTGAGGTGAAAATAGAAGATGTAATATGTTCCCTTCTCCTGATTAGTTCAAACTCTTTTTTGTCCTGGTTTACCCCTGGAAGGTGCGTGTGCCTGAATGGAGGAGGTGTTACTGAGCAGTGACGGTATACTGTTAAATTTGCTCCGTTTTTAGGATAGGCTTTAAGCCTGATGCATGTTTTTAAAACATGCACCCGTTGCAAAGCAGATCTGTTTGTATTATTTCTGAAAGGTAAAAGTTGTATCTTACTTTATCACCATCGAAATGGACTCTGTCTTTTTGTTTGGAGGAAAATTAATCACGAAACATGAAGTGATAATCCCTTTATATTTCTTCCATGTGTATTTCAAGAGGTTTTCCATTCATGTTACAGTTGTTCAAACTTGTATGTCACCGTTTTGACATGGCATGAAAATGTTTTTATTATATAGCCTAGTAAAATGGCTCTAATTAGCCTTGGTAACCAAATATAAGTTGGTGTAGGTCTTAGGACTACATGATGTCACAGATAAAAGTCATTTAAACCACTGTCAAGCCTTGTTATTTCTCCCCATCTGGAATCATCAGTGTATAATGTATTTTTTTATAGATGAGACACAAATATTTGATGCCTATCATTTGTTTGAATGTTTTGATTTTTTGTCTTAAAAGCCCGGGATACAAGTTGATAACCCTGATTTTTTAAAATGCAAAAAAATGAATAAATGTGCTTCCCTTGTAACTTCAAGAAAGAAATAAACAACAAAAAATTACAAACTATATTATTATTCTGCTTTTGTGTGTGATAGTGTTTGACTGCCTCAGGCATGGCATTTATTTTTCATCCTTGATATTTCATTTGAATGAGCAATTCAAATAGACTGACTGATTTGAACCATAGTTTTACAGGTCTCAGAGAAGTCTCTCATGTCACTGCCATATCTGAAAATCTGGTCTTTATACAAAGTAAAATGGTGCAACTCTGGTGGAAAACAAACTCTATAACGTCCATCTCTCTTATGTCCACCAGGTGGCATCATATCTCTGTCTCGCAGACTGTACAGACCCGACTGATTCTTCAGCTGACACAGGTTTACAAGTTCAGCTCCATCCTTTGATAATGTATTTAAAATAAACCCATAGCAGCTTAGTCATATAACTTGAACTTTATCTGTCGGGCATTACTTTACATGCTGTCACTCAGGGCTGGGCGATATGGCCTAGGAATGAAATCCCAGGGTTTTTTTTGACAAAAACTCAATTTATGATTTTAATCAATTTTGTGTTTTCTTCTGAAAAAAGAAAACTACAAATGACTAACAACAAATTTTGATTTAATTGTATGAATAAAATTTGACAAAGGCAAACGGAATTTCCCCTTAAAGGTACAGTGTGCAGTACATAGTGACAGAGACTTGGTAGGAATGGGAAACAATATTCATTGTACTGATATTCCTTTTTTGATGGTAAAAACTTGAAAAATGGAGTATCATACTTATCAAGTATCACAGATACTTATTTTCATTAAAGGCCACTGTTATTTCACGGGAGGGGTGGGCAAGGAAGCGTTTCAGTATAAAATCTGACTGTTAAGACATTGCTAAGTAGTCCTATGTCCACACACTACCTAAAAAAAGTGCAAACTGTAAACTTTTCTTTAAAAGTGCATTATGTAGTTTTGCTAACATTGAATTCAAACACAATATAAGTTTAAGGGCTCTGAAAACAAATACAAGCCTAGAAATGTGCCTGTAACACAATGGCATAGTAATAAAAGCAGTAGGGAGCAGAGGAGGTTACAGAGAAAATCTAGATTTTCTTTTTTTTTTTTTTAAATGTCTGAAACCAAAAATGCGAATTAATCGATTAAATCTATTTATCGTACAGACCTACTGTCACTGTTATATTTATAAACAGGGGCGGATTATGACATTTCTGTGGGGTGGCCCAACAGGGGCACTGAATTTGGCAGGGATGGCATGGAGCGTTTGGAAAAACAAACACGCACAATGAACATTAAATGATGACAAGTGTTATTCTTGTTGTACCCAAACAGAAGATGTTTGTCCAAAGTTAGAATATAAGGTACTAACAAGAGAAAATGTGCCACACTGAAATGCAAAGAAAGCTATTGGATCCTGTCACAACACAGCCATTTTCAGTGATTTTCACATACCATTAAATCTGGAATGTAACTTGCACTGCAATATAAGTTGTATAATGGACTTATATTGTAAAATTATATTCCAATATGTAATAGTCCGTTGGTAACAGAGGGAAAAAGGTTTAATTTGTCTTCCTGCCTGAAAATCTTCCATTGCGTTGCTTAAATTGAGGAGTCTTTTCTAAATGCATGATGATAACCTAAAGGGGGGTGAAAAGTGTGAAAAAGTGTGAAAAAGTGGCACTACTTCCAATAAAATAAGGGGTGGAGGACCTTGAATCTACCGGTGGAAGTCGGCTGCAGGGGCTTCGCAGGGAATACACTCTGGGGAGCTCTTGGATTGCTTTGAATTGAAGGCCTGGTTAGGAAGCGGCTAATAGCCAACATTACCAAGCAGGCAGAGGCAGCATCCAGGTATTTGGCTAAAAAGGGACAAAACTAAACAAAAGAACAACCAAACCGCATTGAGTTGAGTGGTGGACAGTGGAAGTAGTTCCAGGACGCTGGCTCTACTGCTTAATTTGACGAAACATAGAGGAATAAGGGGGGGGGGCATTTGATAACCTGCAGAAACCATTTAACTCAAACTATGTACAAGAACCCTTCAGCATTTATGCATCCACAGTCATTTGCTTCATCGAGCGCCATCTTCTGGATAAAATACTGTAACAGAGTAGAATACCACTCTGTGCAGTTCAAACTGAGATCTGGTCACATTGTGTATAAGGTGCAGCCTTTATACAGTCTATGGGTGCAGCTCACTTTTTGATGTTAATACAAATATTAAACTGCCTGTTTTATGGAAGTTCCACCTCTTACGAGGTAAAGAGCCAATCAAAGTTAAGGGTTTGGAGTGGCACCTTAAGTGACCAATCAGATTACAAGGAGGGGGCAGGACACCCCTGGGCTTACCTTAAATCCGCTATCTTAAGAGGCCTTCAGGGGAAAGGATCAGTAGGTCTATCCTCATGTCTGATGTGAGAAAGCGTATCAAATGAACACAGTTGATAGCTTAATTTCGCAGTCTTTTGCTGTCTGGGTCCTGACGTTTTAGGCTACATAAAGCATGGTGGCTCATTGTGATACTCCTATTTTTCACTGGAACACGTTCACCATGTCCCCTGGATAGTTGGCCTATTCGTTTTCCTCACGTTTTATGTCTCGTGTTTTATTTCAATATTCATCCAAATGTCTCGCGTCAACCCCTCCACTTCCTGTCCCCTCGTGTGATGAGCTGCCCCTGTTTAATTTGAGTCACCTGCACCTAATTGTCCCCGCTCACCTGGAGTATTTAGTCTGTGTTCCCCTCCCTCTGTGCCAGTTCGTCTTGTTCCTTTGTCACAGCGCTCCAGCGTTATCTGGTGTTTAGTAAGCTATTTTTGTTGTGACCTTTTTGTGTTTTGGACTTAGCCTTTGCCTGACGTTTTCAACAGATCTGCCTGTGTTTATTGGATTCACTATGGGCCGAACATTGCCTGATCGAATAGACTTGAATTTGTCCACTGTCTCGACAGTTTTTTTCCTTTGTGTCCTTGATTCAGTGTGTTACCATCAACAATAAAAATTCATTCTTGATGTTATTTTTTCCTATAAAAGTTATAAAAAAAAAAAAGAAGCTGCAAATATCCAAACAGTTAAACATCACATTCTATATTTTAAAAATCCCCCTACCATTTCATAATCATGATTTTAAAAAGGCATTCTTTCAGTTCTAACTATAGGATGCAAAGTCTCCCTCTTTTTTCCGTTTTTGTTTTTGGCAGACATTGGCTGTAGTTCTCTACACATTATAAGAAGACAAAAGGCCTTAGTACAAGTTTTATCCAAACTTTGTTTTTGGAGACCTCCCTCTTCTATTTTCTCGCTGTATTAAATAAAACTCGTTTCGGTTGTGGAGCATCTTGAACGCATGTGGATGAATTTTGAGATGCTGTATGAGTATGATGAGCAGACACAGGCCAACAGGCTCACATAATGATCTTATGAAATATTCATTGTTGTGGCCCTGCAGCGCCTTTCGGGGCACGTCCAGGTTTCTTATTTCACTTTAGTTTGACTGCAGGGTTTTAGCGTCACGCAGAGAGGCTTTTACATTTGTATTATGCTATTTATTCGTCGCACTCATTCTCAACGATACAATGCGATTTAGAAATTGACCAGATTTGTAGTGCCATTCATTCAGCCCAATGCTTCACTCGCATGGCCTATTTTACAGAAAGAAAAAAAGACAAAAATATCAGGAAATAAATAAAAGGAAAATACTATAAGGCTAAACATGGTTTATTAATTAGAACAGCCTTGTGGTAAAATATCTTAATGTTACAAATTAAACAAAAAAAAACACATTTTTTTAGGAGTCAAGACATGGAGGGGTGATACGTTTAATAACAGTGCTGCAGTTTTTTTAATCCATAAAGTTATCAGAGAGTAACGCGAGCGGCTTTGGTAGTGCTGTGTGGAGGCTGAGGAGCCGCTGCTGTCCGGCTGCACCTCCTTCATAATGTATGGAGAGGACAAAGGCTGCACGGCTGGATTTCAGCGTCAACTTTGAAAGAGCCGTAACCCAAACCTGTCCTCTCCCACTCTGACGCTCTCACATCAGCTGAAAGGATGATGCCTCTTTTTCCACCTGCAATCTGGCTAATAATCACCGACAGCAGGTAAATGAGACCTACAGGGACCTTCGGATGCCGGTATATAAAGAGGAACCGAGGAGGCCTTGGTTAGGAGAAACTTTTGGTCCCGTGCAGCAGGGAGGAGACCGCGCGGAGCTTCAGACCAGGTTGCAGCAGGGTGCCACACCCGGGGTTCTGGTAGGTTTGCTGTAAGCTGAGGTTTATTGTGTAGCACGTGAAGTTTGACTTTGTCAGTAGTAGTACAACATTTATTTTAGTGCTTAATTTTCTGTAGCCTTTATTATTTCAAACAAACTTCTTTGGACAGCATCATCATCGCCACTGCAGTGCGCGTTCCGTGCGTAAAATACGCAGAGATGTGCTGTAGGCCTACATAAAGAGGCACCAGAAGGATAGAGAGGAGGGCGACGTGGATTACTATACTACTAGTGGGTTAAGATGCTTACCAACTAATTACCTGTCCACTAAAATCCCCTGCCATGCAGCCCAAACAAGCAGGGAGCCGTGAGGCGCGCGGGGAGATTGAGTTGTGGAGGGTAAGCTGGCACAGTGTGGACGAGCGGACTGAAGAGATACTAAAAACAAAGTCAGATTTTAGCAATCAGGCAGTTTTATTTAAACCAGGAGGAGCAGCGGGTTAATTTCTGTCCTTTAATATTATTGAAAAACAATGTGGTTCTGCAGATTTTCTGCTTTTAGACCACGCTTGGATTCTCATTAAGCGGTTTCTTTCTTCCTTTTTGTAACTGAAGTATTGTGTGCAGGATATCGGGTCATTTCGCAAGGTAAGAATTCAAAGGCCTCTTCGATATGTGTGGACATCTTATGTAAATCCCAAAAATATGAATAGGTGCGTATTTTGTCATGTGTTGGCGTGTGTTCTAGATTAAGAAGAGGCCGTTTAGTCATGTCAGGGGAAAAAGTGAAGAAATGCCACTCCTTGAAATTAGGAGAATTTAACCAGAAAGGAAACCTTTAGACGTGAAGTTCTAAAAATTTCATTCTGTAGACTAAGAGGAGGCGGCATGAGGATTTGTTTCACTATAACAGCATATATAAATCAGCTCTGCTGCTGGGATATCATTGAGGGTGAGGTATCACATGTTTCAGTTGATTTGTTACAGTAAGTCCTGGACTAATCATCACTAGAAAGAACAACCAAGGCCAGCAACTAAAACATGCAACACAGCGAAGAAGCTTCATGGCAAACCCCCCCTCCTCTCTCTCTCTCTCGTCACTCTCTCTCTCGTCACTCTCTGAAGCTTTTTACTCTATTGATCTCTCCCGGAAACGGAAAGATGAGCCCTGCTTTGGGACCCATTTGGAGCATCTCAAAAATCACTTAGCACATCATTCCCTACAGCCAGAATCAATGTGAGCATCAGACCTGCTCCTCCAGCTGCACCAGAAGCTCCTGGAGGCCGACATTTTCCTAAAATACTAATACCAATGATAATACTTAAATAAGATCAAAAGTATGTGAGTATAACTGTTGATTCTTGTGAGGAATTTCTTCATAAACTTTAGGATGAAGGACTACAGGCCTGTGCAGCAGATGGCTGTTGGACTTAACCCCCCCTAGAAAACTAGTGAGGGACTACTCACTCTGAACACAGGATGTCAGGTTTTAAGGCAGACTATGCAAATTCGCAGAAATGTGGGTCTGCACATGTATCTCCTCCTGTTCTGTGTATGGCACTGGTAGAATTCACTGTCACAGCACACTATCAGTGAATTACCATAGGGCCATAAACAGAGTAGAGACAGAACCACACTGCCTGTGTCCCCCACCTGCTTTACATGTAACCAGGTAAAACTGACCCTCTTCTTAGCCCATTTTGGCACTAGCACATTTTTGCTTTGTTTCTCCTTGTTTGAGCAATCATGTGTAGTGCCAATATAGGAGAAGAAAACACTCGACTCATTTTAAATTGTGTTTCCTATCTACTTGTGTTATCTTTGTAGGAGAAAATCATGTAGAAGATGAGATGTAGATGTGATCAATTGTGCCCCCTATCTCAGATATCGCTGGTTACCACGGAGGCTTGTGCTCTATCTCCGACACGCTGTCCTGTGTAACCTGAACCCTGTTCGTCACACCGATCTGGTGGCAGTGATCTCCATGCTCTCTCTCTCTCTCTCTCTCTCTCTCTCTCTCTCTCTCTCTCTCTCTCTCTCTCTCTCTCTCTCTCTCTCTCCCACAGTGTTTGGCAATGGTAGAACTCACTCTGGTGGGCTGTGAGGATCCGGTGGTTCTAGACTTGCCAACAACTGGTCGAGAGCTTTAATCCACGCTCCACAATCTCAGGACCCATCCAGGGAGAAGGATTATTTCATGTCAGTGTTACAGAAGGTCATAGGTGGAGGTTTAGGGGGAGGTTGTGGTTGACAATGTGTGAGTGGCTGCAGGCGGAGCAGTGAGGGGTTAAAATCTGATTCTCCCCCCTGAGCGTTCTTGCAGTTTCAGAGCACCAGAGGATTTCTGCAAATACTCAAAACATGTAAACACAGAAAGTGAATCTGCAAGTGAGAGGTCCTCCTTGACCTGCCTCTAACCTCCTTTTTGAAAGTTTTTTTGGGGTAAATAATTATGCATCATATAATTAAAACACAATATACAGATTTTTACATTTATACCCCACCCCCCACAGAAAACACATTCTCTCTCCTGAAATAACAACTCACATCCCTAACCAAATCACCCTAGACTTCTCCACATAGCACAGCACATTCCTATATCACAAAGCGGGGGAATCAAGGTGGTAAATTGCACGTATAGAAAACACAAGCATATTGAGTAAATCAATACAGAGTCCTCCCTTATCTTTTAGCTTTCTTACTCTGATCTAGGAAATGCCTTCCAAAAATGTTGCATATTTTTGGACCCACATACCCCCAAAAAATGAGTCAATATGATAAAATATAAATGATCCCTCTGGACCAATATGTCAAATATACATTGGGATACAGATAAAATATGACCTCGTATCAGTTCGAGATGGTTAGTGGTTTATGTGAAATACATTTCAGTTCTATGCTTTTATGTGACACATTCAACAGCTTTTGATTGTGAATGCCCTCTCTCCTCCATTGTCTTTATCTGATCATAGCTAAGGAGATCAAACTGAGGTATGATCTACAGGAGACATATCCCATAAATCCATACACAGGCCATCAAGCACTGAGGTAGCTATCATCTGCCCTGATCAACAAGTCAGTCCTGTTCATTGGTTTGGCTGTGAAACCCACAGCTGAAGGCCTAGGGGTCGCTGTAAATGCTCATTATTGGTGTTAGAATTAGCAGCTAGCACAGTTTATGCTGCAACCTGATACTGCTCAGTTACAAAAAGGTTCTGGGTCTTGGCACTGCAAAGGTTCATTATTCACCACTTAGACTTGGTGGCCATTTTCCTCTGATGTCATGTTTATTTTCCGAGTTGCAGATTGTATGAATAGTGTGTCATTTCATGCTTCTGAATTTTGAGCAACTGAAAGGAGGACTGATATTAGAAATTAAAAGATACATTTGGCCATATGTATATATATTTTACGATACGATATAATACAATGTAGTTTATTGTCCCTGTAGGGAAATTGATCTTTGACATCAGTGCTGCACATGTTACCTGCTCCTTCAAAAATCACCACAATGACACAAGAACACACAAATAAATAAGAAAAAAATACAATAAATAATACACTGTCATACAACACAGAGCATAATCTTAAGGAGAGAGAGCACCATAACACTGTCCCAACCCTAACAGGCTATTTACTATGTAAAATTCTAATAGATATCGGCACAAAGGAGTTTTTAAAACGACTCAATTACACTTGGGGACTCTGTACCTTCTTCCAGATGGTAAAAGTTCATACTCAGAATAAAGGATGTGCAACGGGTATACAAGTATTCTCTGAGCCTGCCCAAGAGCACCCTGCTCATAAATGGCCTGTAGGGTAGAGTTGCCAGTCTTCCCTATGACTTTCTTGGCAGTCTGCACCAGGCGAGAGAGCTTGGTTTGGAGCTGAACAGAGAGGTTGCCATACCATGCTGTCATCCCATACCTAATAATACTCTCCAGTACAGCCTATTTTAAAGTGAAACAACCTTGTTGATAACCTATTAACTACATTTAGACAACAGCTTAGCTAGTGCTGAAGCTCACAACAACACATTAGCTAAAACTATGTTAGCTTGTAGGTACAGTAGCTTTTAATTTGTTCCAAACTAACAACAGATAGAAATTTACGCCATATTTAAAATATCTTCTAAAACTGCTATAAGCTAATGTTAACTTTCAGCTATTCTCCTAGCTAACGGTAGGCTAATACCATCAAGTGAGTGGCTCTAGCTGTTTTTTCACAGTCAGGTGGTTATCCTTTGTGTTGTTTTATCTCAAAATATGACCTGCACTGCCTCCAGATTTTCACATGTCTTTTAAGTTAGTGAGTAACCTCAAAGTGTTGAAGTGTAAAAAAAACAATCAAGTCAATCTATGTGATTTACAACAGGGAAATCAGCTGGATGACATTATTTTAGCATTAGAGCCTCCCAACTTGAGTGACATTGGAGGGAAATGAGGGAAATGTTGACATATGAGACACTTTGGAGAACTCAAATGAATAAACATCACATTGTCTGTTGTACACAAGCATGAACTTTAAGCAGACTGACTATCACTGAGGAGGTAAAGTCTTCAGTGTTGTATCTTGAATTTTGGGGTAATAAGATCATAGGAAGAGTGAACACCTTACAGTCACAAACAAACTACATCCAAGTTTTTAAACTTCGATTCTGATCTATTAAAAATTAAAAATTCATTTAGATCTTACACATCATAACAAAGGGATTTTGGTATACTATCATTTTTATTTAGAATTGGGTAAATACTGGAACCTGAATTTAGAAAACCATGTATGCAGTTAAAGTGTGTGGAAAACATAACAGTAACATTGATATAATTCATACGGAGAAAAAAAAGACCTCCTGCCTGGACCCTGAAATGTTACTTTACATTTTGAATAGGTTTACCAGGTTTTGAGGTGCCTTAGCTTTTGATACTGTAGAGAGAAGATTCAGAAATTAGCTTTTATTCTCACTTAAGTGCTAAGCATTAAAGCACATTAGGTGAACTGAGCAGTCACAGCTATTAGTGTTTGAAATGTGCATTTTATAATGTTTCAGTGTAAGCACTGTGAGTCCATTATGGCTGCCTGCAGAGGATGTGAGGTTAAGTGGTGCTGCAGACACACAGAGAGGAAGGAGGGAGGCCCACACGCTGACAGCTGGTACCAGTGATTAGACCAAGGAGTGATGCAAGGAAGGCATCAAAGCTCTTTAGGGAGAATCCCTAACAGGGAGGAGGCAAGGACACACACTCACTGATACACACACACACGCACACACACACACACACACACACACACACACACACACACACACACACACACACACACACACACACACACACACACACACACACACACACACACACACAGAATCCTGAACCACAACTTCTTGGTGTCTAAAACTGCCTTTGAACGCACAGGTCATACAGTACACAGGCTTCACAGACCATCTGTCATTCTCAGATGCACCACCAACCAATGGATTATGAGACACTCTGGCCCAGGACACACACACACTCATGCACGCACGCATGATGCACGCACGTAAGCAAGCACGTAAGCAAGCACGCACGCACGCACACACACACACACACACACACACATGCACACACACGTTATTATGGGATATAAGGGGCAATGAGTGGTCATTAGATTAGATTGGGCGTGGAAGCCAATGGATCTCCTCATTCATCTCCTAATTTAAAGGCTGTTTAAATGCCATTGATACAACTGTTCTTCTCTACTGTTCATCAGTGTTGCTTCAATGTCATATAATTTTTTTTTTACACTAATTATTCCAACTTCCTGTTGATCACTTTCCTGTGAAATTAGATAATTTGCTAAAAATTAAATTAACCAGATTTACACACACACACACACACACACACACACACACACACACACACACACACACACACACACACACACACACACACACACATTTGGAGACTCTGGATTACAGTAATCCAGGGACAGGAGATATTTTTAGGACATCATGATCAGACAGACAGGATGCAACAATCGACTGGCCGAATGAACTCTGAGCGTCTTGCAGGAACCATGACGTTCATTCAGCAAATGAAGCTGCGACAAGTGTCAGAGGATATTTGTGAATTCATATGAAAATAACCTGAGATCAAGAGTTCTTTCACAAGGGTGACCTGGCCCAGAGGTCAGCAGCGCACCTTATCATAAATTAATAAAGTGAAAAAGTACTCTGAATAGTAAGAGCTTTAATTGTGCACTTGTGGGAGAAGGGTGTTGACCAATGTGGCAAAAAGTGTGATAACACATAAGAAAGGTTTAACAGTAGGCCTACCTACATGGTCCATAAAATGCTTTCTTGGGCACCAGTTAGAATGACCTGTTTTTTCTTAATAATATAATTGTATCAAGTTGTATCCATACTAATGCCTCTAAACAGAAAACAACAGGTAAGAGCTGCATAGACTTAAATATAGTTAATGCCATCCATAAATCAGATTTCCTCTCACAAAGCTCTGGCTGCTTGATAAGACTAATGGTCGTTAGCACAGTAATAACTGAGCAGATACATTTTTCATTGATTCAGATCTTCTCGCATACAGACTGAGGTGGACGGCGAGGCGAAGTTCAGTCAAAGAAAGAAGTGTTGTTACGCCACCTAGTGGGGATGAAGTCCCTCATCTGAGTAACTTTCCTAGTACGTTTCCTTCAGGGACATCTTTTTCATCAACTTCAACTTTTGACTACTAAACATAATTTCAAGATGTTACATAAAATACTTAAAATACAAATTAGTAGCACTTGAAAATCTGAAAAACTAATTCAAAAAGTGAACACAATAACTGCAATTGTGTAAAATTGGTATTTCGGAGCTTTAAGATTAATTTCTGCTCATGAGTTTCCTTTAACTCTGAGTGGTTTTGTGTTATGTTTTCTGTTAGTTTAAATACTACTGTCAGTTTTATTTTTACAAATGATAAATAAAATTCCAATTCCAAAAATGTATCTTGTTTTCTTCACAGAAATAAAAAAAGGCTGATATACAGGCCAACTGTTCGTTTGAAAAAAAAATCTTTTTGACTTGTCTGCAGTCTCTTCCAACCAGTAAATTTATCTGCTCAGAATTGTCAGTAGTTCCTGTTTGTTTACCACAATTTACATTTTAAAACAATGGGTATATGCATTAACCAAAATATGATGCAAGCACTAATTATTTTGAGTTCTTCGTGACACACTAGAGACTCTTTTTATAACATCATCTTTAAAACACCTTGGAAATATTTTTTGTCACAGACTCAAGTCAATAAAAACATGAATCAGACTTGAAGCACAAGTACAGGTTATCAGTTCTTCTGGATTAACACGTCAACAAGTCATGTTGTTTTTTATTTTTATTTTGATGGACCTTTGGTGGTCAGAGGTTTCATTAATGGATGGGATTAGAGCTACAGCAGGTAAGATTAGTTCATTATCATTTTGGTTAAAATAGCACATTTTAATCATTGCTTATCATTAACAGCATATTACATTGAAATGCCCTTTCTTTAAATGAATAAGTGTGTCTGATCTGTCTTTAAGTGCTCACCCCTTTGTTGTTATTTTTTAAAACATCTTTAAACCGGTCTGGTCTGAATCAAACAACCAATCAGGGTAAACTTGCATATAACCAGCCAATCACAGTTACTTTGTACAGAACAACTGACCTCTAGGTGAAGGAGTTCCCTCCCCCCTACAAACAGCTGTTAAAGCTGTCATCATAAACCAACATCGCTTCACGTGACGCTCCAGAGGAGAGGACGTCTCATTTCTCTTAATACAAATCTCCTCGTTTCCTCTCTCCTCTCATTTCATTTCCTCGCATCTCTGGTGGGCGGGGCTAAGACGTGAGTGAACGACACGAGGATGGAAGTCAAGAGCTTTGAGATGCACCCTATCTCTCTCTCTCACTACCTTGTTCTCTCCTTGTGGTAAAGGACAGGCTCGTTCCTAACCTTTAAAGGTGCAGTGTGTATTACTTAGTGGCATTTAGCAAAACAGGCATGGTAGAATTGGAATGTTATATTGGTAAGTATGTTTTTATTAGTGTACTATCACCTGAATATAAAAACAATTTTGTTATTGTTTGCGTAAAACGCTACAGAGGCTGGCATCTTGCACCCAGAGGTAGCAGAGAAAGTTTTTCCCATTGGAATGTGGATGTTGCTTACTGCTTCTTTAAGTTTGAATAAATCCGGTAACATAAGACTAAAATTTTAGAAGCATAAAACTATTTTAATGCAAACGTGATTTTAATATGGTGAGTTCAATAAATGTTATTGATAACTCAAGTATATTGTTGTTTTTTCAAACAGTAAATTATGTCTGTTTAGAGCTCTGAGTTTCTCTTAACTGTAACCCCCAAATTCACTCTGATTACATTCTGTGAACACTTGTGACAAGGCACAGTCTGACAAATAAAACATACACATTAAAAAAAAAGAATGAAAAAGAAATAAAAAGTCTTCATCCAGTCTCTGCAGGATCGTCAGCCTGGATCAGATTCAGACTGTAGAGGGCGTCAGTGCTCCATCTGCAGGACTGTCATGGCTTTTTCTCATAAAATGCACAGCAGCACCTCTGAAAGCTTGTCTCCCAGCTTCATGCATAGAGTTAATACCTGTATGAAAAAAAACCCATTTCTGTTATATGAAAAACAAAGTCAAATGTGTTTTTTGTTTGTGAGTAAAGAAACAGCCTTTCTGTCCTCACCTGTAGTAGTTTTGTTTGAAGGGCCCATGTTTGCTGATGCCCAGGTACTTGGCCTGATCATCAGTCAGCTCAGTGAGGTGAGCCTCAAAGGTCGGCAGGTGAAGACTGGCCACAAATTCATCTGCATTTATCAACATTTGTTATCATTTACATTAAAAAGATTAAAAACATAAGAAATTGACACAATGGTTATTCAAAGATATTGAAACGGGGGACTTGCCCATCTTCTTTGGCAACAGGTAGACATCTTGTTTGTATCGTCCCTCTGGAGCACTGTAGAGCTCTATGAGAGCCAGAGCCTGACACAAAACAGGGAAAGTCCTGGATAAAGTCCCTGCATCTAACAACCAATGGCCTCAATATGACATGGTCATACCTGAGTTGTAGCTGTGATGGATAGGACAAGTGAAGGCACTGTGGAGCAGCTTAGGTTCAGCAAACGGCCCTGAGAGAACATTAAAAAGATCTCAGTGACATGATGTGACATGACAGCAGACACTGATCATAAGCCAAGACTCTCCAAAGTGTCTGATTATTATCTGATTGTCCTATATTCCCTCTTCTGCACATTTGATCCAATAAAAAGCTTAATACTGAGACAACGATAGGGTAAATCTCTTCCTGGTGCTTCACTTATAATGGATCAGATATGCATGAGTTGACTTGTAGGACTGTACTGGAGAGCACTGATGTCAAATATTTGTCAGAAACAGGATGAGTCTATTTTATTTCTGAAATGGTGTATATTAATTGTATTTGGTTGCAGGAAGTAAGATTGTTACAACCCACTTGCTAGGTTTTTGTTGAAAACTAAACTGGTTTGAGGTGAAACAAGGTGACCTTTGATATTCGTCGATGCTCACTGAAAATATAATCAAAAGGGGGTCACCCTACTTTCGCTGAAACTGCCAGAGATCAGTAAGAACTACCCAGCGGGTCATCAAATTGCACAAGCAGAGGAAAGATGGATCTTCAAGATCTGTTCAGACTCCCTGTCATCATCTTAATTAAAAATATCTGTGAGCCAGCATTTTCAGGATTTGAGAGCCAAGGAATATATCATGTTAGCAACTCTGTTTCAATAAGCAAGAAGCAGGTTTTCATAGTACCAACCATAAAATGAAGGAGATAAAGACTTCATCTAATACAAAAAAATACAGCGGGAGTCATACAATGCAGCATCTGCTCAGTTGTAGTTAAAAATTAAAATATTTAAAGAAACTGCACAAAGTTAATTTGTAACTGCACAAAGCAGCATCCTCCAAATATTAACTTTAACAACACAAATAAAAAGCCATCATGCTGAAGTGGTTTTCATTCGTCATCCCCAGTGGTGATGCTTCATGATAACTAATAAAAACAGTATAATCACCTCAGCCAGCAGGGTGATTCTCTTTCCATCGGGCCAGATCACATGGTCCACCTGAGGCCTCACACGCTCCCACCTCAGCTCAGCAGCTCTCAGACTTGCCTGAGAATGAGAGAGTCCATGTTTGACAGAAGCAAATGTATACACAGAATGAACTCACAAATAAACGCACTCTCAGTTCTTACTATATCTATCTCTGTGCTGGAGTGTCCCATGTTGCAGACGATGCAGCCACTTTTCATTCTGTCCAGATGTTCTCTCCCCACCACATTTTTATTACCTGCAAACAGACACAATCAAAATGAACTGCATTGATACTCAAAATAGTAGCTTGTGTTATTTACAAAAGGGCAGTTGTTACCTGTGCAGGTGATGACCATGTCTGCCTGTCTGACCACCTCACTCAGTTTAACCACTCTGAAGCCATCCATGCTGAAAGGAGCACAGAAAAAGAGGATAACATTTTTCTAATATTTCATGCTGTTTTTCTTCACTGTGCCTCTAAAACATGTAAACACACTCTGCATCTATGCTGCTAAAAGCTTCCTCCATTCATACCAGGCCTGAAGGGCACAAATGGGATCCACTTCCGTGACATGTACGACTGTACCCAATGCTTTCAGGGCAGCACAGCAGCCTTTGCCAACCTACAGGGAGAGAAAAGAGGCTGATCTGAGCAGCATGAATGAAATCATTCTTTTATATCAAATGTAAAAGAAGAAAAATTTATTAATTTTTTACTGACCTCTCCATATCCGCACACCACCACCTGTTTTCCTCCAAACATTACGTCAGTGGTTCGCTTCAACCTGCATGAAGAGGTCAGAGTGTTCAAACCCTTTCTCTGTACTGTACCAGTTTATATAAATCTTTATGTTCCTGCATGGTTCACTACCCATCCAGAATGGACTCCTTGCAGCAGTAAAGGTTGTCAAACTTCTGCTTGGTCACTGAGTCGTTCACGTTCATGGCGGGGACACACAGTCGACCTGCCTTTGACAGCTGGTACAACCTGAGACACAGACAGACAGACACATGCTGGAGCCGGAGAAGGACTCTATCGAATAAGGTTCTAACATTACTTAAGTTCAGTGTGAAACAAACCGATAGATGCCGGTGACACTCTCCTCCACGATGCCTTTGACTTTTCTGAAGAGGCTTGGGTACTTCTTGTAGATCCAGTGGGTCAGGTCGCCTCCGTCATCCAAAATCTGACAAAAAACAAGCAAACTGGCTATTCAGGTTTTCTGACAGTAGTAGTTCTTTAACATGCTGAACAAGAAAAGTAATTAAAGTTACAAAAAGTTAAACAACTTAAGTTATTCTTTGTGTGTTATTGTTGTCATTATTGTTTTTACATTGTGCCTTATGATGTAATTTGTGCGGATTGTACACATTTTCATGAAGGGAGAAGTTGCTACCTTAGCAGTAACTAATAGGGATCCAAATAAAAAAAAAAAAAAAAATTAATAAATAAATAAATAAAACAAAATAATAATAAGAAATAAATAAAATAAATAAATATATAAATAAATAAATAAAAAAATAAAAAAAAAATAAAAAAATAAAAAAATACTCTCAAAATGAAAAATTATGGAAAAAATATTTGGCATTACTATAGAGCTAAAAATTAACATCTAAAAAAAGTGAGACTGCATTTGTGTAATCGTCAAATTAGGGCTGGGCGATATGGCCTAGGAATAAAATCCCGATTTTGTGTTTTCTCCTGAAAAATGAAATCTACAAATGACTAACAACAAGTTTTGATTTAGATTTATCAATACAATTTTCAAGGCAAACTGAATTTCCCCTTAAAGGTACAGTGTGCAGTAGTGACAGAACAGACTTGGTAGGAATGGGAAACAATATTCATTGTATTGATAGACCTTTTTTGATGGTAAAAACTTGACAAATGAACCATCATACTTATCATGCATCACAGGAACTTATTTTCATCAAAGGCCACTGTTGTTTCACAGGAGGGGTGGGAAAGGAAGCGTTTCGGTCTAAAATCTGACTGTTAAGACATTGCTAAATCGTCCTATTTCCACACACTGTACCTAAAAAAAAGTGCAAACTGTAAACTTTTCTTTCAAAGTGCATTATGTAGTTTCTCTAACATTGAATTCAAAAACAATATAATTTGAAGGCCTTTGAAAACAAATACAAGCCTAGAAATGTGCCTGTAACAAAATGGCAGACACGACCATAGTAATAAAAGCAGTATAACTTTCAGCTAGATGTTCAGCTTGAAGCGGAGAAGGTTACGGAGAAAATCTCGATTTTCTTTTTTAAAAATCGCCTGAAACCAAAAATGCGATTAATAGATTAAATCGATTTATCGTACAGCCCTACATCAAATACAGAACATATTTGGAGTACTGTCACTGCCTTGTTGGACTCAAGTATAATCTTGCTTAAACGTATTGATGAGAACAATATTTGTTATGCAGATCATCTCAGTTGCAGATGTTGAGGTTTCTTCACAGTACCATGTTGGGCTGCCAGGTCTCAGCAGAGACACACTGGTCGATACACCACCAGAAGTCATCCTCTGATTCCCCTCTCCACGCAAACACTGATGTCCCTGAGATAAAGAGCAGCTGATTTAATTTAAAAGAAAGAATGGGAGACTAAAAGTGAGAGAGTCTGGTGAAGGAGCAAACAGTTGTACCTCCTTCAGCCAGAGCAGCAGCCACAGCGTTCTGAGTGGAGAAGATGTTACAGGCGGCCCAGCGACACTGAGCCCCAAGCAGAGACAGAGTCTCAATCAAAACCTGCAGGACAGTTAACCGAGCACATATTAAACCTCTGTCACTACAAATTATTATTTTGTATAACTTCTTAAATTTCAATATGGAAATAATCAGTCACAAAACTTGTGTCTCTCTGAAAGTATTGTAAGTGTGTGTGTTGAACTGACCGCTGTCTGTGCAGTGATATGTGTGCACCCCACCACTTTGGCTCCGGCCAGAGGTTTCTCCCCACCTGCTTTTTTCCTCAGGACCATCAGTGCCGGCATCTCTAAATATCACAACGTCATATTTCATTTGAAAATAAACAACTCAAGACTTATTTTATCTTTTTATCGTCTTATAGAAACTACGACACAGACAGAGAAGTGGAGACTCTTAGTCCTTACCTTGCTGAGCAATTCCTATCTCTCTACGTCCAAACTCAGCCTGCTTGATGTTCTTGATGCAGAAGTCAGACAGGCCGGTGGAGGTCTTCTGAAGCTTGTCTTTGGGTGAAGACTCATCTTCGGAGCTGTCACTGCACACTGCAACACAGACATTAGAGTCTGTATTCCTGTTATTTTTCAGTTTCCATCCACTTCACTGCCAGTCTTCGCCTCCTCCTGGAGCCTCCTGACCCCTGCTCATAAATTTGCATTTGGGTTCTACCTTTCTGCCTACACTACTCACCTTGACAGTTCTTGGCTTAACCTGGAATCATTATGTACTTGCTCTGATAGCTGTTGTTTCTAATAGTGTTTGGGATCAGTCTCAGCTAGGTGAGTCTTTTTCTAAGCCTTTGAAGTCAGTGATTGACACGTTTGAGAAAGGCTTAAAGAACCGATTAGGCCCAAAATTAATGAGTCTTAATTCTCCATCAGATTTTTCCCTTTAATGGAGATTTAGCAGAAGGAGAAAGAACCAAGGCTAATCCTCAGGGCCTGTAGTTCTCGTGCTGCTGGAATCAAAACCAGCTCAGTTTATATGTCAAAGACATGTGATCTGGCTTATGAGCGTGTGTTTTCATGTGTGTTTTTTTTTTACCCGAGCTGAGGCTTTCTGTGGACGACTGAGAGATGGAGCGAGACAGGGAGCGATGAGCAGTCTTGCTGGGACGTTTGTTGAATTCTTGCTTCTGGTCAGTGAACTGGATTTTCTGTTGAGTCCAAAAAAGGACAAATATATGAGGGAGAATCCAAAAGAGAAAAATGCAGAGTTAGTTGTTATATAATTGCAGGTCAAAAGCATGAAGTTGTAGACTGACTGACAGACAGAGTCATAAAAGCCAAAAAGCAACTCAAATCACAAGAGATTTTCTAATACACTTTAATCTTTGTCACTATCACAAATCCCCCTCTCCTGTTGGTCATTACTTCTGTCTCTACTGTCTCACCTTCCAGTGTGGCTGTCTGAAAGCTGGGCTGCTGCTGTGGCTGCTGCTGCTGCTACTGCAGGGATCCAACCTGTCCATGTCTGCTCGCCTGACTCTGCTGCCTGAGCTCCAAGTCCAGCTTAACAAAAACCCAATAACCGAAGGCTTAACTGAGGGGTTACCCCCTCCTACCTAAGTCTCCTGCCTTTGTAACTGGCTGTTTTTTCAGTTTTGCTCTCATATTCTCACCCACGTGGACACAAACATGTACATTTACGCCCCCCAAAAACAGACACACCTCCTTGCAGTGAACACACTCACCTTATGATTGGAGCTTGTGAGAGTGGGCAGCTTTGTTCTCATGGACTAAACTGCAAATATATTGTGCTGAATCAAAACTTCTGGGCATTTTGTGAGAGGGGTACTCTGCTGATTTTATACTTTTTTTCTAATAGGGAGCACTCAGTTAGTGAACACAACTGTATGATGTGTCCTTTGGCTCAAGAAAAAATAACCTTGCTGATGTCATGCTGATGTCATCAGAGTTTTCCTGGCCTGAACTAAGAGATCATTGTTTCTTAATGAAGTTGTCTTGGTAGGAAGATTGGAAGATGTGAAAATTCACCTGTTACAGTAAAAAGAAAACTGAATTGCATTATGGGAAATATATGACCCAGTGTATTTGGAAGTTGGAATGTTTGCAATATTTCACAGTATTGTTTAGGATTTTTAACTTTGCAGTAAATTAAAGACAACTAATTGGCATCATGTACTACTTATTAATGGTTTAGCTTAGTTAGCATAAAACACTCTGCTGTCTGTTACACAATTTTAACTGTAAAACTGGTCTTATGGTCAGTTTAACTATAACATCATGGTTCAGTGCAGTAATTCAATATTAAATAGTGATATATGCTCAAACCCAGTTCCAGGTCATGAAGTGCTTGCTCAAATCAAACCCCGACTGTATCTTTAAAGCTTTTGAGAGGAGATTTTAGCAGGCGATGACACATACAAAAGTTAACACTGATGCTTACAGTGCCTGAGGGACCCTTGGAAACTGATGTAATTAATTAATACCTGTTGGTGCAAATGGCTTGGTGATCTCAGTTACCTTTTACAAGGTGATTCACTAAGTAATTACAATTAATGATATAATTACATAAAACCAAAATCTGTTATCAGTCATTTTCCTAACACACACTTCACACACTAACAAGCACTGTAACCCTTTTATGGAGCATAACATTTTAAAACATATCATATTGATGTGACTTGAAAGTCCCTCTGTTTTAAACATAAACCACGGCTAATAAGGCTGAAATCATCTTCTTTCACGTTAAGTCTGAATTAGAGGGTTGAATCCAAAAGCAGCATTTAAGACAAATCTATGTAGAAACTGTTACCAATCTGATTTAAAACTTCCTTTTAAGGTGCCTTTTAGATAACATTTGGTTAACATTTAACTGTTTTTGTCCTGAGTGAGGATCACCTGAATACAACATATGTACATAGTCAAAACTGACTGGGTAATCTTTAACACAGAGAATAATTATACTGTGACTGAGCTGTGTGAAAGTTAACTCAATAATTCTCTTGGAGAGAGAATGTTCAGGATAGAAACATTTACTCCGAGAGCATAATGACAATCAATAATTATTTTGATTACAGTGGCTGCAGGCCTCAATGAGTAAAAGAAACAATCATTGGGGAACATTCATGTATAGATTTGTAACATAAAAAAGTCTGGATTATACTTTGTTTTTCATCTCTGTCCATGAAATTGACAACAACTCAATACATTATGAATTTGTAGAAGATAAAAAGGAAGTAAAGGATCATTTTGGAGTTAGCTCTTATTCCTACAATGTCAACTCCAATCAAACCTCTATCAACATGCAGATTTGTGCCCTCCAACATAGAACTCAAAATGTTTCCCATGAAGAGACTAACAGCAGAATAGAAGTGTTGATACCTTAATGCAGATGGACTGCACTGCCTCCTGGTCCTTGGCTTTAGTAATGTTCACTAAACTGTACACTTTCTTCATGCTGACAGAGCTCGCTCACAGAGACACAGTAACTCCGAAGAACTGCAACTGCTGCTGCTGCTGAGGTCAAAGTGACTAGAGAGCTCTCTGTGACACTTTATGCCACACCCTCACCCAGCAAGCCCAGGTGACAGGTGGAGAGAAGAAAGAGGAAATAAAGAAAGTCTTTGTGAGGCTGATAAAGAGGAAGTCTGGGAAAATACAGAAGGACACGTAAGAGAAGAAGAAGAGAATTGTCAGGAAAGGTATGAGGTAGATGAATGTGAGTATGCACAGTACAGTATAAACACATATAAGGGATGCACACACATGAGTAATAGATTAATGACTGAATGTGTTTAAGGAGACATGGTAGAGAGCTGTTTAGGGTAAAATAAGGTTGAATTTGCCCAAATGATATGAAGTCAAATTTTATAATTTAGAGCAAGGGAGTAGGGACATCATGGGCCTTTCATTTAATCTTTATCACAGGCTTCCTTGCTGTTACTGTCAGATAAAACCAGCAATCATATGAGACTAAAGGCTTTCATACAACTTTAGGCCGACACAGCAGAGGGAGAACACATATGATTCACAATTGGTCAATTGAAAAATCAAATGTATGCAAATAATGCTGCTTCTAGTTTATGAGTCATGCTTGACACTTCCTTACATCACCAACTATCTGTCACTACATAAATTGTTTCTTAGGTTCATAGATAAACATAAAATTATCATGCAGTGTTTGTAGAGATAATGAAGATGTTAAATAAACACATCTATGTTTGGGTGAACAAGCACCTGAGAGGCCTGCGTCTAAGAGTATTGTTTTAAATGTTGCCTTTTCTGAAGTAAAGAAACCAAACAACAAAAGAGGAGACACAAGTGCAAAAGATTAAGTCTTCAGTCTGGATGTATTTTGTGTTTTACTGTACAGGGTCAACCTGGTCAACCTGTGTTAACTGATTGTTTGTTGGTATAATGAAGTTAGGCAACAAAGAACAACATTGTTGTCAACCAAAAGTTCTTCTTAGGCAATTGATGACTAAAATGTTATTGTAATGATAGACTAAATGTATTTGACCCATGTTGTAGGTACAATAGACAGGATATATTTGCCTCTGCTGCTTTAATGCAGACCATTCTGGTGATTGCTATTCTGCAGAACCCTAAAGGAGCAATGCACTAATGATTGAGGACTGTAACTACTGGGATGTAGTAGACCCAAACATGACATTTTGAATTGCTCTCTGTATACCTGTTAGACAAAAATTCCCAACTACATGATTTAATTGGTTATTGCTGCAGCCAAACCAAAATCAAAGCTGCTCTGAGTTTTGAAAGAGATTGAATGAGAGCTATTTGTATGCAGATGACCTGGTCAAACACTCACAGAGCCACATAGCAGCTAAAATCATTAACAACCTGAGTATATGCAGATTCACGCTTCCTTTCTAGGTCACTTACAGAAGCACAAGTCAGAGTCAAAGAAAGGCAGCAGTGTCCTCACTCACCATATCTGTCTTCAGAGCTTCAGCCACCAGCTCTCCCGTCTCAGACTGTGATGCCTCGGCCCCGTCTCTGTCCCGACCCAGAGCTGCCCTCCTGCTCTCTGCTGCTTTCAGCATCCGCAGCAGGTCTGGGCTGCATTTCACTGACTGATCTTTGTTAGGAGAGGCTCTTTCCTCTTCCTCTTCATTCAGCTTTGACCTGTGATCTGTGTGTGGTTCAGGAAACTCATCAGGTAGTGACAGGTCCTCCAAAGAGGCTCCTGTCTGCTCATGACCCTCAGTCATGACTCCACAAATGAAGTACTCAGATGATGTGACATATACCAGGTGAAGGCCCACATATGTCTGATATTTCTCCCTTGAAGGGTCTATTTACTCTAAACAGCAGCAGTTCATGTGTTACTTTGACTCAGCATAAAGTAGATAATCAGTCATAAATGTAATGTTTGCAGGATAAACACTGATAGGAGCACTTAGAGAAATGTAACCTGAAAGTGTAACTTAAGTGTAGGTACAATGTCAAGATGTTGTTATGCAATCCTTTGTGCTTTATGGCCCTTTGTTTGTGTTAAAGAAATATCCCTTACTGTTAAAACTTTGGGTATTTGATCCTCTGGAGCCAGCTTTTGTTTCTGTGTTGTCTTTGATAACATTGGATACATTCACACTGAGCACAAAGACATGACGGTTACACAATAAACAAACAGGAATGGTCACGTGTTTACATTAAACCCTCACCAGCATCAATAGTAGTGCTGTGGTGACCAACCACTTCTGTCCACAAGTCTGAAGAAAGGCTGGAGGAAGACAAAAGGCCATTGGTTTTATTTTCTTGTTTCTTTTTCCCTCATGAACAGAAGGAAATGATGGGAGGAACCAAATCCTGTTCACATGTTTGTAAGGGTGCCCAAGTGGTAATTTAAAGCCCCTGAGGAGTTTTTAACTGCTAAAGAAACTGACTGGAATTAATAGTGATGTCTCTATGTGACCTTAAAAAAATCAAGACAGGATCTGCTGTCACAGGGAAGGTACCAGACAAAGCAAATGTTCAAAATAAGTGATGCATTTTTCTTTTACACGAAATCAGGATGAGATTATTTGTGGAAAAACATGATCTACATATGTACAGAACAAGATCAGCAAAGAGATGAGACAGACCACTTTGTCCGCAGGCAGTGCCGAAATCAACACTGTCAGGAGAGGTCACCTGGGGGCGCGACTAACTCGGGCCGGAAGTTTACAGGCATTGAATTAGAGAGAGACTGGAGCCTCTCTCCTCAGGGACCAGTCATTGTTCAAGAGTTAATTCAACACTCAGAATACATTTTTAATACATTTCCTGTATTCAAAGATTTTTGTGCACTTATGTGTGTATGTATGATTTCCAATAATTTGGGGGTTCCTTCAGAGAGGAGCAATAATTATTGTTATTATCATTTTTTGCCAAGATATTTCCAGTGAAGGTTGAGCCTTGTTTTTTTTCCTTTAGTTATTCCCAAGACTTTCCAATATTCCACCTGTCAGACAGGTTTCTATTAGGATAATTGCCTTTCCTCTTTCTGAGTCAGTTGTGATTCCCAAGAGATTTGTAGGCTTTCCACGAGTAAACTAGATACAGAGCAGAAGATGAGAGAGAGCAAGAAAGGCCAGAGTAGTGTTGGAGCCCTGATATTTACTCTCTGTAGAGGGTGTAGGTGTTAGATAGGGTGTTAGCATCCACCCACTGTCCCTTCTGTGTGGATGAGTTTGTGTGAGTGTGCTAAAGTCCATGATGTCATCCAAGTTGTTCTCGTCCCCCTCACATGCCAGGAAGATACAAATGTGTGTGCATGTGTAAATTATCCCAACTTGACCTATACTTGACTGCAAGTTTGCTATGGATGTGTTGAACTAAGTTGTCCCAAAGTTGAAGTTCATACTGGATCTGTGCAGGTTGTCCTTTGATGCCTTTTTTTGTGAGGCCTCAAAGCTATGTGGCTCTGAGCAGGGGAGTGAATTGGTTATTTGTTTCTAAAGAGAAGAAGTTGTAAATGTTTTCACCTCCTTTTCGTTCCCCACTTTGTGTCATAATTCTCATCTATAGGAGTCATTGATTGGCATGTCAGTTCTCTGATGCTCATGTCAATAAAAAATCCCCAGACACAAAGAAAAAGTTCCCAAGAGCTACAGTCAGGAAGGTTATGCTCCTTAGGTTGAGGTTATTGGAGAAATTTTAGTTAAGGTTTGGAGTAAAAGTTGATGAGAGACTTTGTAGTGACATTTAAAAAACATAGATAGGCGATTACATTGTGAAGTATCCAAATTTTCTATTTTGATTTTCATAATTTGCAGCTTGAAGTAAAAATAAAGGCTTGGTCATAATTTTAAAAAGTTCTCTTTACAATCTTGATTCATGCATTTCCCAATGCCACTGTTTTTGCTGTGGGGTAAAGTGGGCATAGTAAGATTTTCCCTTGCAGGCCTTCAGGTGTTGGAGTATTATTAAAAGAGATGGTGTCTTTCCACTAGAGGGCATAAAAGTTGCAAAGCGTGCAGCAATGTTTATCCGCAGATGAGACTCAGAAACAAAGCGTCCTTTCTTTACTCAGTGTAAGGATGGTGTGAGGATTGTAGTTTCACTCCTTCTGCTCTGTTTGTCTGACACTAAACAGCCATGGTGTGTGACATTCAGTCCAGAGGGGTGTGATATCTGTCATGGCCTCCAAGTCGTTCTGTGTTGCTCATTTCTATCAGAATTTCAGTCTCAGACCAGGAGGAGCTGGAGGAACAGGCCCAGCTAAATACTACTGTTATGGTGAAATATGCCTCTGTGTATTTATTCTATTATCTACATACTCTGGCTTGAAGCTATTTTTAAAAAAAAACTGGTTGCAGACTGGCAGAGAAAACTGGCCAATCCAAACCAAGTTTTCTGTTATTATTGCCTTTATTTACAGAAAACATGTTTAAATGCATGGACAAAGAAGGGAAGATTTGGACAACCATCACATCTGGGCTCATTTTACAACAACATGGATTACAGACGTCTTTTTCTTCATATGACTGAATAAATCTTACCAGAGAGGGTACATGCACAACTCTCTCTCTCACTCTCTCATACTCTCTCTCATCATACAGCAGATACACATGCACACTGACACACACACCAACATCTGTTAACAGCTAATAATACAATTGTATCTATTTTTTCATCTCAATTAGATTTTTTTTCAGCTCAATTTTGGTCATAACACTCATCTCTAAGTCAATAATACATTTTTTAAGAATATTGTCTTCTTTTTATTTTTTTACTAGTCTTGAACTGTTATACTAGATTTGAAATCACTGTTTTGGTCACAAAACCATCACATTAATCACTATTACACTGTTTGGGTAAAAATAGGTTGCATATCAAGCGATGTATTGCACAAATTCATTTATAAGGAGTGAGGAGGAAAACATCCTGCCAGAGTAAATCCCCACAATGAAGGCATTGTCTCAAGAGTTATAATACAATGCTATATGTTTTTAAAATCAGTGTAGTATATATGTGATGTAATTATAAATGTAAACATGGTTTCACTGTAATGGAAGTGGGAGTAATTTGTACCTTTCCAAAAGAAATGCACAACAAGAGCACCCCTAGTCTATAATACAGCAACATGTTAACGTCAGTATTTCTGTTGTTTCAGTTAACAGTATTAATCACGTTATTTTACTCCATCAAAAACATGAGTCAGCGTTTTCCCCCTCATCGTGCTGTGCGTATGTTCTTATACTGGCACAGCAGTAGGTGCTTAAAGGTGTTCTTAAAGGTGACGTTGCAGAGGGCGTAGCAGGCTGGGTTGATGGTGCTGTTGATATAGCAAAGCCAGTAGCCGATGGTCCAGAGAGAGTTTGGGATGCAGACCGAACAGAAGGTGTTGATCAGGACCATCACGTTGTACGGCGTCCATGTGACAACAAAAGCTACCAGAATAGCCATGATGGTACGCGTCACCTTCTTCTCCCTGGAGGAAATGCCCTTCTTTTTCCACCTCGCCACCGCATTCTGCTTCGTTACCTGGCAAATGAAAGAAATGTTTTTTCTAGCAACTTTATATACCTACACATAAAGTTATTTTGTTAGCTTGTTAGCTAACTGTTAAGTGAAGTTAATGCTATATATCTAAAAGACTCAAGCAATGTTAGGTTTCACCATGAGTTGTGTTTCTTGCCACTGTTGTAATGAACTCTAACATTCAATGTATCTTAACTCTGTATTAGATGAGTTAAAAAGTTACCTGTTGATCTGGTTTACATATTCCAGCCATGCTTTGGCTGTTTGAGGCTTACTTATGCACGATTGTGTGCAAACTCAGGTGTTTCAAACAACATTATAGCATTAGCTTCATTAGATATTCCATAGCAGGTGCTATGTTTGTCATTTTCATATTCTTATCATAGTTTTGTGTGTTAGCATGCTAATGTTTGCTATTTGGTGCTTAACTCAAAGAACAGAGAAGATTTAGGGGAAAAGTAAGAGTTATAAAGGATTCATTCTGACTGTCAGGACTGTAACATGACTGTTTCACGATAAACCATCCAAAACAGGTATTATAATTTTTGACTGACAGACTAGTCCTAAGGTGAGAAAAAACTCAGAAAGCAGTCAAAATTGTGCAAAATTTACTTAACACAGCTTCACATGGGACCACAGAGTTTGGGGGTGAACAATGTAAATTGCGGAGTGTAGCTAATATTAGCAGAGCTAGCACCACCAGTTATTTGTCCTCCCAGAAGGTTAATGTCCATATGTCTGGGCTTGCTACGCATAGTTTCAGTCCAGTTAACTAGAAACAGCCTGCACACAACTTTTGCAATGAGATGTTTTCTGTCATTCTTGCTCATTTACATCCAGGTAGTAGAGCATTATAGCGTTATGGTATTAACCATTGACGAAAGCTGTAACCCCGTCTAATGGCGGCTGAGCGTATTGTTAGTTTTGAGTGGCAGTGTACCTCCTGTTGCTACTAGCTAGTGTGTTACAGGTGCAATCCTGTGATGTTCAGAAGATGAGAAATGTAACTATGCATAGTGTTGTAAACATTTCTCTTTTCTCAGTTTCTGTTTTCTCATCTGCATCCCAGTTATCAGAGTTGTCATATATGTTCTTCATCTTTCTATTTTAATGTTAGCTTGTTAAAAATGTGCAGATATTGTTAACTGAGGCTATGAGTCACACTAGTCACAGGCAGGTAGCCATTGTGTTGGAACAGTGAACTGACCCTTTGACAGCAACTACTTAGACAGTGTCAGGAATTTCTTGAAAGCCTCCAGCCAATCAGAATGAACTATTCAACAAACCATGGTATGACAAACATTACCTTTAACAGTGTCCTTGCAACCACAGTTTGCCTGTCAGCAGCTGAGTTGTCCGGAGAAGGTGTCTGTGTTTGAGTTAGGTTTTTCCTGCCAACTTCTGATGCACTCTCAGCAGTGTCCTTCGATGTTGACTCAATGGTGCTGTCTGTAGTGGAGTCCACCTGGTCTGGTCTGTCCTCTGTGCAGGGCCCGCTTCCGTTCTGCTGCTGCTGCAACATTTCTTCCTCCTTTTCATTCTCTGCTTCCTCCTGAGCATCTTTTGTCGGGATACAATTGTTATGGCTTTCGATCCCATCCTCCTGGCTGGGCTCGGGGCCTTCCCCCAGACTGGTACTTGAGGCCTTCCTGCTGTTCCTCCTCATGCGGCTGCGGCTGGCCTTGGAGATGCGCCAGTAGAGGTGGATCATGATGGCTACAGGTAGGTAAAAAGCTGCTATGGCTGTTCCAAATGTCACCGCTGTGTTGGAAAAGAACTGGATGTAGCATTGATCTGGTGGCACAGTTCTTCCGCCCACGATGAACTGCCAGAACAAAATAGCTGGAGCCCACAGGATGAAGGACAAGACCCAGGCAGCTGCTATCATCAGGCCTGCCATCTTGGTGCTGCGGCGCGCAGGGTAGCTGAGCGGTTTGGTGACGCAAAAGTAACGGTCAAAGCTGATGATGAGTAGGTTCATGACGGAGGCGTTACTGACAACATAATCAACAGCCAACCACAAGTCACACACCACTGCTCCCAGGGGCCAGTAGCCAATCACAATGTAGACAGTGTAAAGGTTCATGGAGCAGATGCCAATGATGAGGTCTGCACATGCCAGGCTGAACAGGAAGTAGTTATTGACTGTCTGCAGGTTCCTGTTTACCTTTAGAGAAACAACATGGTGCAGGCTGTCAGATGCTAATCTTTTTTGTGCCTTGTGATGTGCACTTTCTCATTTTGATTAGATCAGCTCCTGCACAGGGTTACACATGCAAAAGAAATAAAATCAAACCTTTATGGAGAGCATGACGAGGATGTTTCCGATGACGGTGATCAGACTTAGAGATCCCGCCACCAGGATGATGAGAACAATCTCCACTGTTGAGTACATACTTCGAGAGAAGAGGCTGGTGTTACTATCGCTGCTGGTATTGGTAGTGTAGGATGAATTTAGAGTCTCCATAATGTCTGGTTTAGGAAATCCATATCACAGATGCTTCAGACTCCTATCATATCCACACAGTTCCTGGTAAACACAAAGGTTATGAATTGATTAGACACCTTAAAACTAATTTGCAGTTATGTGTAGCCAGTCCATCTCTCTTTTGGAGTGCATTTATCTCTCGAAACAGTTACAAAAAATATGAGAGTGTTATTGTCATTCTGCAAACATTTGCCAGGTGTTGGAGTGTTTTGGAGCTGACGGCTTGGCTCAGGTGAAATGATGAACAGATGTGCAAATAAGGGATACAGCAGCTGTGTTTAAAAAGGATGCAGTGTTGTCCCACACGCTCATATCAGGAACAACACATTGAAAAAAGTTGAAGTGGAGTTAATAGGCTTGAAATCTGCACAACCACTGATACTTTATACTGATAATCTATTATGGTATATTTCCATAAAAAATATTGTGATACCCAAAGGCTATCAGATGTTGATTATTCAGAGTGATTTAAACCATTTTCTCTCTCACTTTGTGGTTTAGAGTTTCATCATTAAGTTATTTGTGTATGTGATTATGTTTTTCCCTCTCTTTTACACTTGTCTTTGGTCCTTCTGAGTCTGACCTGACAGGTTGAAGTTGGCCACCTTCAACTGTTGAGAGTGAATTTACATTTCCTATTGGGTCTTCATACTCCTAAAACTCCCCTCTAGAGTATCCAATCTACGTACAAAAGACAACTCTATTATGTTAATATTTTATCCTGATCCTCCAGAGATAGAGGATTTGGATCCACAACATCCTTCCTCCTTGAAATGAAATTGGTACTTGAAAATGTGAATTTCATTTGAGAATTTTTGTGCATTGTACAAGTGGATAAGTAGAAGTGTGTTGGTCTGTTTGTTGCATGTGTGCTGTTTGATAGATACCTGAAAAGTATTAATTAACACCATGCATTTACAGAAATACCAAGGCAGGATTCCCTGAGTCCAAAGATGATTTATCTGCAGACAAATTTAAGCTTTCTTGATTAAGTAAAAGCAGCATAGCATATATTGGCTCTGGAACTATGAATCCCCTAAAACCCTTCAAAGGAGATTGTTTATTTTATATTATCACCTTTGCAGAACTTCGGAGACTCTGTACAGGCGCCCTGTGGCACTGTTTTAAAATATATTGTAAATAAATCAGGGTGATTGTGGTGCATTAGACCGAAGTCTACTAAAAATCACAGGGTTTCCATAAGCGGATCCTTTCTTTTTTTTGATTTGGGGTATGTTTAAATGGCCCAGTGCCAGTGAAAAAGAAAGCAAAAACCACAATCAGCCTGAGGCAAAGCATCACTACAGTTACCCTTATGTTAAATACACGTGACATCGGTATTAGAGGTACAGTATACACAACAATGTGATTTAGTGATGTATTGTGATCAGAAAATCAATGTAAAGACACTTAGTTGAGACCATGAGGCTTGTTGCATACTGCTGAAGTCCTGTAAGTGACTCCATTAAGACACATGATAACATCAAACTGTACCTGAAAGATGTTTCCTTCCTGCTCTTACAGCCAGATCAGACTTCGTTAAAGCATCTGTAACTCTATCGCTCACTCATCAAAGACCAATTCTGGGCATTTTCTGTCACAGATGAGAGAAACCCGGCGTCTCTCTCACTCTGATTGTGTGTGTTATAGTTAGTTTAGTTTAGCTGTAGCTCTCAGTTCTTGTCTTCACTGTCAGTGACCCCGGGGTTTCAGCTCTTAGGACATTTTAAGGATCTGTAAAAGGGCTAATGTAAAAATCAGGGTTAGATTAAAGACAACATAAGGACATGTTGTGAAGCCTGATCCGTTCACATTTAACTCACCTTACATTTAGACGAAAACAGGTCTCTACAAGATGAATTGCTATATTTTAGCAAGATCTGTCTTTGTAGATGTCACATTTAGAGTATATATAATCATGGTACGATCTGCAGCAGAAGAGATTCTTGTGTTGATTGGAAGCAGACACTAATGGCTATGGAAAATTCAATGCACCTTGGGCTAGTGTTTGTTATGTTTTCTCTTGTTGATCATCCTCTACTCTGCCAATCTGGTAAAGAATATAGTATAGGAGCCTACATTTGTGACCAGAGCTGTCAATCATGCCATCATGTCCCAGCTTTTTAACAACAACTAATCAAAACAAATTAAAACTAAACTTCTCAAAAAACACTCAACATAAATCAGCATGATGCGAATTAAATGCAATGACAGAATGCAGAAGAAGACAGAAAAAATTGTATGACCTTTATTTTAATTCCCTAGACCAACTCATGTCTCATTTGTCATAAATGAGAAGGCGTGCAGTATGAGATATATGACCTGCAGCCAGTCACCAAGGGTAGCTCTGACTGTTTTGGATTCACTTTCTAGGGGCAGCAGCGTTGTCTATCCCCTCAGGTTATGGTCTCAGTGTAGAAATCCTTAAAGGAGGTTTCCAGATAATAGTTGGGCTCAGAAACATGTGGGAATCAACCTAGTGTCTATGGTCAGCTTCTGAAAAGATGTGCCATCAAAATTATTTACACCTACTTGGGCAATCTTGGTGCTTAACTTGCAGATTAGTGCAGGCCATGTACTGTATATATGGTGGACATTATTTATTTATTTACACATAACACACTCAATTCTGACATTTCCACTGAAAAAACAGGTTTGAACTGTTATTATATCCCAGTCAAACAGAAGTGCAGGTGACTGCAGATAAGTTTGGTTTTGAGATTAGCAAACAAGCAGAAAAAGGCCTAAAAGATGTTGTTATGACCTCCTGTTATGCCACATTGACAAACTAAGCACATTGTGTATCACAAAGATGAGTATAAAAGAGAGACCTGCCTCTTTTTATTTCCATGATATGTCTCTTCTCTTTCATACTGGGCACAAACTCAGAAGCAGGGATTTTCATGGTCCTGTGCTTGTTTTGATGACTGATGTCTAGCTCTATGAAACAACTGGCACACTGAGCTCCTATCCTTCCCTCTCTTCCTCTCTCTGTCTGCATGTCACTAACTTTAAATCTTCATGTCCCATTAAAACTACCAACCATACATTTTTCTGGTACTTCCTGGACTCCCTTGTCTCCGAAGTCTCTCTTAATTTTGCTGCAGATGGCCTGCTGCCTTGACATGTCAGACTCCAACTGCCACAAATGGAGCGCCGCCTGCAAGCTAGTTCAGGCAGACAACTCGAGCTGCGCTCAGTCATACTGACACGTCATCATCCTCCCTATCAGCTGATCTCAACATCCTCATTTGGCGGTCTATTTAAGCTGCATGTCTCCCCGTCTCTGTCTCTGCCTCTGCTTTGCAAGTGCTCCTGCTGTCCTGCTCAGTGCTGTGTGCAAACTTTGTACCCACCTCCTCCCCGGCATCCACCTGCGGGCTCCGAGGGGGGTTAGTCCTATCTCATTGCTCCTAAATGTATGCATTTAAATAATGTATGCTGAGTAATGAGGTTCGGAACCCATACGCCAAACACAATACTGTATGCTGCAATAAACTTTATCTTAAGTGAACGTGAGTTGTCGTACTGAACTATTAATACCAGTCTTGCAATTGTTATCGCTGTTATGATGCTAATGTTGTACCTCTCTTTCTCTGTTCAACCTGTTCACTACATATGTGATCAGGACAGCCTTCAGAGTTGAAGCCACGTTGTTGTGCATGCTGTGAGTTTTCATTAGAGTGTGTCCCTTGAGACATGTTAATACGTCTCCCTTGAAATAACTTCCTGTTTCATGTTGATGTCTCAACATGAAACAGGAAGTTACTTCAAGTCCTTCATGCAAAGTTTGATCTTATTCGGACTTTCATACACTTGATCAAGGTCCATCCCTGAACACGCCTATATGTTGATATTTCTACTACAATCATAGCGCCAACCTGTGGAAATACATAGAAATAACTTTTTTCATGCAATGGTGCGAAATGTTATACTGGCAGAATGGGTGAAAAAAAAAGTAGTTAGCCAGAAATCCCAGTGTTGTCATGATTATTTAGGCAGAGAAACTTTGGGAGACATAGGAATTAAAATTTGAAACTGAAGGATGCACCACAGTCCCCTTTCTCTGACACCATTTCTCAATGCATGCACCTTATTTACCTCTTTTGACAGATTGACAAACCCTCCTGTGTCGACATACACTGCAGGGTTCTATGCACAAAGTCATCCAGTGAATTTGGCATCTGTTTTATTTTCATGGGTCAGAATATTACAAGCTGTAAGTTAGTTAGTTAGTTAGTTAGTTAGTTAGTTAGTTAGTTAGTCGTTAGGTATAGGGTTTCTGTTGTCCTTGCGTCAACTAGATCAGTTCCAATTTGCATAGCTAAATTTGAGTCTGTCAATGTTGCAACCTTTGAGGAAGATGTGTACCATTGAAGATCCTCCCCACTCGCTCAAAGACATAATCAAAAAAATGGTTTTAACTGCACAACATTGGATTTTGTGACAAAAAGTTACCACTTGTGGTGTTCTGACATCAGACCTAGGAGAGGGTTCTAGAATTATGTCAAAATTTTTATCAACTGAGGCAAAAATGTTTCAAAATCTTCTAAAAAGTGAGCCACTCTCTACTATCGGACCAGGAGATATTCACAGGTTCTGAAGCTGAACTGAAACTTACCAAGTGATGGACAATGATAGACCTGAGCTGTTTTTCAGTAGACATTGTGAAAGCTGTTTTCCAGCATCTCTTCAACCTTTTGTCCCTGAACTGTTGTTTTTCTGTTTTCCAGTGAGAATTTGAGCACAGTACAAAGACTGCTTTTGTCCTGATTGACATCCACTTAAACACAGACAGAAAAAAAAGTTCCAGTCTTGACATTATTAGATCTCAGTGCTGCATTCAGTAAACCACAGCATATTACTGGACAGACTGGAATATGGGGTGGGACTTTCTGGCACAATACTAAACTGATTTAAAACCCTCTTTGAAGGACTGAGACTACTGTGTGTTGACAGTAATTCCATATCTGAGTGTTCAAAAATGACATTTGGAGTCCCCCTAGGCTCCGTTCTCGGGCCTCTTAAACTCAATATGATCCGACAAGCTCAGATTACAGAAAAACAACAAATTCTTACTAAAATTATATTGATGACTCAAAGCTCCTCATAATATGTGACTACTATTCTACACTTGGCAAATAATCTAACAGACCATAGATCCAATGTCCCAACATTTTGTCCAGTAATAGGGGATTTAGCCATGTTTTGTGTGAGTTAGTAACCAACTCATCAGAGCTGAGGAGGGTAACATAGGGTGAACTTTAGAAATAAATAAACAATGGAAACTTTGTGTCGCAGATGTGAGTCCATGTGAAAACAGGTTATACCAGGTGAACTTTTCTTCATGAGTATTTTCCTTTACTTTTAATTTCCTTTTTATTAAAAGCAGATTAGTGCTGATCTTGAACCAAAAGGGCATCACACTTACAAACACACACAGCATACAGTTGTATTTAGAGAGCAAAGAGGAGTAAAACTCATCAGAGAAAATAACAGCGATTCCTTTGGACCTGCTAGGGACATGAGAAAGTGATGCACTTCAGCCTCTTGGGGCCAAAAGGAGGATTACAAAAATATGAATAAAACTAACTTTTAACTGTTTTGACGAGTGACAAAATGTTACTCAGAAAAATATATTCAATTGATTCAGTTAAATTTCTTTCCTCACATTGTTTTTTTTTTTTATTGCTGCGTTTTGTTTCTTATTAATCTGGACCTTTGAGTGGCACTTCGAACTTTCTTGATGCTAAAGATACTGCATTTTCGTTGTCTTATTACTCTGCCAAGCATATTTGTACCTTATAAATTTTAACAAGCTGTCTAATAAGCTTGCCAGAAGATGCTCCCATGTGATGCAGATTCATTTGTAATAGAGTGGGAGATAACTACTCGTGAGCCCGCCCTCACTTCTTCCCTACATTCACACTAATAAGACCTACATTACTGGACTTCCCTAATTGTTATGCAGGGCTACTGGAGAGAGTCACGGAGGCTAACAATATTTCTTTGACAGGCACAGAAACATAGTAATTAGATAGAGCAGATGCTGCCTGCAACAGCTGTACCGGTAATATGCTCCAAGGATATAGTACTCTAGTACTCGTCAGGCTGAGTGAGCTGAGCTTTTAACAGTCGGACTTTAGAATCATGGACGGTACAAAAGCCAATTGCAGATTTACAGGCAGGTGAGAGGGTGAAATGAGGGGGCTTGTTGCAGACTGAGTAAACAGAGTATGCTCTTTCTGCAAAGGGAGGATTTAACAACTGCAGTGATCAAAGTGGTGTAGATTTTAATCTTTGAAATATCGATCTTGAGCCCTTAAATGTATTCCATTGTTTATTTCAGGACATGTACACATGCTCCTGACTGGAAATGTGTCAAGTATATTCAATATTTGTACAAGCAGGATTTTAATTTAACCAGCAACTGTAAAATACATGAATATACAACATGTATGCATTTGAGATAATAACATAGAACAGTGCAGATAGACACTTAGTTTTAGTCAGAACGGTTTTGGTTTTATTCATAACATTTTGATATTTTAAAATTGTTTTTCAATGCAGTATTTTGAAGCAGACTGTTAGACAAGAGTGTCCTGAATCTGAGGAGTGGGAAATTTCACATCAACCTGAGCTTTGGCCTCACACAGCAGTGTAGCAAAGAGAAGAGAAAAAAAGCCAAATGCCCAGTGAAGCTCTGTAAAAGAGCCAAAGATTAAAAGAGTACAGAGGACAAATAAGAACTCTGTTGACTCAGAGGGAGCCACCTAAAAGTAAGGCTGAAATTACTAAGTGCAGAGGGGATAGAACACAAAGGGGAAAAAGATGATAATTCCCAAAACTGGTTTCATAGAAAGACATCTTCAATCAGAGGCAGTCCATGTCAGGACACAGGAGTAGGAGGGTTAATGAGCAAAGATTAAAAAATGTAAATTGATTTCAGCTTGTAGGCCCTCAGTTTTCAAGGGAGGAGCCGTCTGTTATCTAATTTCCGTCTCAAACACAAACCCAGAGTAAACAGGGGGATTCCTCTGGAGCAGGGAGACTGGGGAATCCACAACCAGAGTCTGAGTCTGGTGTCTGATTAAAATCTCTCAGCTCGGGATGGAAATGAAGATTAGCATTTCTAAAACAGCCTTAGGGGAACAATAAAACCTGGATCGACTTTCCTATAACAGAAACTATAGTGTAACAGAAACTTCCTCAGGAAGTTAATGCATGGGAAAGTTGGAATTTCAATCAATATATTGATTACTGTGTCGCATCCTATTTCTGGATTTTCCTTCTGGTGTGTCTGTTAGTTCATGCTAAAACATTTTCATCTCAATGACCCTATGATATTTATGTATGTCTTTATATTGAGCCATATTTTAATATTTGACTCAAACATTTTTTTTTACTGCTCTACACTTAAATATGATTTTACTTGTTTACAGAAATTCCAAACCAAATGAAGAAAAAAGTGTGTTCTCTTTTTATAGGTGCAGAAATATACTTTACTCTACAGATGAGTTCATTATTTAAAATCTCTTCGCAGCAGCTGTACTTTGAAGTTGTAAAAAAGTATCCTTACCTGCAGAAGTTTGGTAGAAATCACAGAGAAATGTTTTCTTACCCTGTCTGCTGGGAATGACATGATTCCATGTTACTCTCACCTCTGTCGACACACTGGAACAGAGAGAGGAGCTGAGAGCAATCCTACGTGGATGTCGCTCCTCCTCTGACAAGAACCAGTACGTGTGTGTGTGTGTGTGTGTGTGTGTGTGTGTGTGTGTGTGTGTGTGTGTGTGTGTGTGTGTGTGTGTGTGTGTGTGTGAGTGAGTGTGTGTGTGTGTGTGTGTGTGTGTGTGTGTGTGTGTGTGTGTGTGTGTGTGTGTATGTATGTATGCATGTGTGTGTGTGTGTGTGTGTGTGTGTGTGTGTGTGTGTGTGTATGTATGTGTGTGTTAGAGAGACAGTAAAAGAGATGGGCAAACAGAGCAGGGAGGGGTTATGGAGGCTATTAATGGTTGTTGTGTTGCATCCCTTAAGCTAGGGTCGCTAATTCTGAATAAACAAGAGACAGAGACGGAGATACGAAGAGAGATGTTTGTTTCAGGACCATGGAAAGCTCTGGCCTCTACAACACAAACCCATTATATTCCCCTGTGTTCCAGAGCTGTAGGCAAGTATGTGGGGAGAATTTTGAGTGGCTGTGGCATAAAATGAAACAATAACGCACCGTTTTAAAAGTGGGCAAAAGAAAAGGACCGGACTGTTATTCGATTTGCTGCAGGACTTTAACCTTTGAAACTCTGTTGTTTTAACCTTTTAACCAAACGCCTGATGCAGTTTGCCCCAGCTGGTGGGTGACCTTACTTTGATGGAATTACCACAAAGAATGATAGACCCTCTTCATGAAACAACATTACAAACGAAACAAGAAGCGTGCCATCAAACAGGGATGAGTTCAACATATAAACATGATTTGATATGAGGAAATACGAGATGATTTATTGTGCTGGTTATGGTCTTTATTGTGCTGGTTATGGTCTTATCAAATCTGATCACAGTAACATTGGTCTTTGATTTGCTTGGATTTGATGTAAACTGTTTTTAAGACTTCTGCACATCTTGTACTCAGAGCATTCACTGTGATTTATTATCTCAGAAAACTGAATTAGTGCGTCCATAATAACGAGCTTCACTCCAACTGTTGGGCCATTTGTCATAAACACAAATCAATATCAGGCTTTGACTTTGTGTCGCTGCCACATGTGTGTGTTTGTGTGTGTGTGTGTGTGTGTGTGTGTGCATGTTTGTGTGTGTGTGGCTTTTGTGCATCTCTGGTTTCCTGTCTACTAGCTACTCCTTTTTCCAATTTCCAAGACACTCTGACAGGATTTATTGATTGCAACAATAACAATTATTTAAAACAACAAACCAGTGTTTTCAGAAATACAAAGATGATGTATTATTGAACAAACCTTACACTATGGGAAAAACATTTGAAATGACATATGATAAAACAGACTAGTTCAAGAAGAGTTTTACATGTTAAGCACAACACTTGTTAAGGCTGTATACATTTTCCCCCTATAGAGTCCAATACATTTAAATAAGAAAATGAACACCACTTTGTTTCTTATTGGTTAAGAAAAATCCTAGCTATTTTTTAGCCTTGCATGACAGCTATTAAGCTAATGCTTGGAAGCTCAAATGCTGTTATAATGCTGTAAAATTGTGCTGCAAGCTGAACAAATGTATGAAATCTGACAAAGAATTGAATGCCACCAATTCCTGATAGCTACTGAAAAATTTGTATATTTTGTAAATCTTATCATATTTGAAGTTAGTAATGTATTTGATAACCTATTAACTACTGTCTGACCACAACTAAAAATTGCACTGACCACTTTCTAGCTAGGTTACCTGTTTAATGATGCAAACAGCACTGACTTTATATTAAATTGATCAGCTGTTTTACTTTGAAGCTAAAAGATTTAGAGCTCCTTCCCTGACCAGCTTAGGTATAATGCCTGGTTTAGACATCTGCGCTGGCCACTGTGGTGTAGGGTCAACTTGGTTGTGTGCACTACATAATTGTGCATGGTTGTACTATGCTGAAATGCTTGAAGGCGATTTCTATGCTTGTCAGATCTCTTGTCAAGAATGGTTGCAACATGAAAATGGTCAATTGAGGCATTTTTTCTAGTAATCAAAATGTTTTTCACTAATTTGAAGTGATTTGAAGCTGCTTATGTCTGTCTGTTTACTGTGTATGTCTGAACATGTTTTCTTTTCTTTTTATGCAGTGACCCTCCAGCTGACCTGTGTTTAAAAATGTATCAATGGCTAAAGTTAAAGTGTTGAGAGTTGAAAGAAGGACAACTGGAATAAAGGATGCACCACTGGAGGGCATGTTATGTGTGTTATTGCACAGCTCTTTGAGTGATAAAAGCCATCACCCGTTGCACACATAAACACTTCTCTTTCACAAGAAGTCTGGTCTCTTATCAGCTCTTTTTGCCGTTAACAAGCATAGTTTTTAACAGTCTCTGTTTTTGCCTATGTTAGTTCAACAGTCAGTGTAGTTCCTAAAAACATGCTATACATCTTAATGTCCTCACACTCTCAAAGAACATCTTCAGTCAAAAGTTTTCATCCAGCGCTCTATGTGTGTAAGTAATGCAAAAAAAAAAAACAGCTTACAATGAAGCTCTCTCCTCTTCTCTGTGAAGTAAGGCCTTAGGCTGCAGGGAAATGAGGTCATCGAGTCCGAGCCAGAGCAGCTGTTTGAATAGAAGAGTAGTCGCAAACAATTGCAGCCCGCTAAGTCACGTACCCGACAAGACAGCCCCCCATTTTCTAGAATTTTCTAGAATTTTCTGGAATTTTCTGGAATTTTCTGGAATTTTCTGTTGCATTTAGCTGTCAAAAAAGTGATGGAATCCACAATGGAAAAAGAAATAGGAGAGAAAAGAGTTTAATATCACACTGCAAGTTTTTCTTCGATCACAGGATTATGGACCTCATCATGTGCTAATAGACTAACATTGATAACATTTACCACAAGTCCTCTCAAGGCCTGGAACAAATCATGACATTTTAATCTTCCTCTGATGATTCTTCAAACACTGGCTATAACTAATCTCTTTGTTCAGGGTTTGGACTCTAAACTACAGTATATTACTTATCCCCAGTCAGTGTGTCCCATGCATTGTTGTGCAAAACTGAGTGTCGTTTGAGGTGAAGAGGAAAACCCACGGGGTGAAGACAGAACTATGGACTTACAATCAAGGACTATATTGGCATTTCATCATGTTCAATGTGTGGGTCACGTTTTCATACTTTCACATTTAAAAGTATATGTTTTTATGCTATGAGTATGTTATCATGTGGTAGTACAGCCAGATATAATTATTTAAAGGAGGTGTGATGATCATGTTGTAATGGCATTTGTGTTCAACCTGTATTAAATGTTGTGAATCAGAGAAAGATGCTTTCTGAAGAGGTTCACGGTGAAGGCTGCCAGTGGGTTGGGCTGTAAGAGAATTTCCTGCTAAAACAGCCGGCAGGTTTTCGCCCTTGCAGGATGTGAACCCATTCAGTAAATGTAATACTATACCTGGGTAATGTGATAATGATGGAGTATATGCTTCAGTCACATGTAGTAGTGTATGTCAATCTAGTTTTACGATGCATTCAATATTCATGTTGCGTATATACGTTGGTGTCAAGTGTAACAAATATAACACGAACATAATTCACTTATGCTTAGTATATCTTCAGCTAAGGCTTGACAGAACAGGTGGTCATTAGAACTGGCTCATGGTCTCTCATCGGCGTCACTAGGAAGGGGATAGTCGACGTAATTTGGTAATAATAGCATAAGAACCCGTTACTATATGGTAATCTCGTAAACGGAATAGACTGGTAATCGATCCTACAACCAGTGCCACAGAGTCTGCACATGAGGTGCTCCACCAACCAAACCAAACCGGCGCCACATGACCAAATTTTGAAAATCCTGATTTTTGAATATCACTTATTGCTGTCCTGATCATATTTCCAGAATTCTCCAAAACTCCTCTGATCATATAGATTGAAAAAAAGTCCCCTCTGCTGCTATGCACAAGAAGATTTCCTTGTTTTCCTTCTGTACGACATGGCATGAACTTTTTATTTGTTTTTTCTTATAGAAAATATGAGCACAAAAAAATAAATAGATATAGATAAATGTTCAATTAAACAAAACTCATTTATGGCTAAAGTTTATATTTTATATATATTAGTGGTGGATCTCTGGATGGAACATATACACCTTTTTATTATTCAGTGGTCAGAATGCTTTTTAATCCACATTGTTAACAAGTATTTCAGTATTCTGGAAATACCTTAAAAATGTCAAGGAGTTTTTTTAATGGATTCTTTGCCATGTTACTATAACCTACTGGTAGTAGAATATCAAGGCTGATAACTTTACTTTTAAATGAATGGTAACAGAATGCATAGCTGTATAACACATGTTTTAAAAACTCATTTTGGAGCCAACTTCCTCAAATTTACAACTAGGATTTTTGAAGTTGTTGGGCTTGGGCTATAGCCTTATGGTGTTGTGTATAATGTAGAAAAGTGCAAAATAAGTAATGTGATTAAAGTGTAATTTCTGGTTGTCACTGGATTTAGCTACTGTGTTAATAGGTTAAATCGTATCTATGTTTATTAATTCATACTACTGTCAAAGATCTATGTACATGTTTAAAGGATAAAAGTCCAAAACAAAATCACTGTTGGAAAAAAAGAGGATTGTTGCACTTTGTAACAAGTCACACAGCATGGCATTGTATCATATTTCTTTCCTATCTTTTCATATCATAATGAACCGTATTGTATCGTATCATATCGTAACTTATCGTAGTGTATCGTATCGAATCGTTTTGTATCGTATCGTATTGATCATAATGTATCGTATTATAAGTATCATACCATATTTTGTTATATTGTATCATATCATATTGTATTGTATCGTATTTTAGACCCAAAATCCGAAACTTCTTGACTATCAGTGACCGATTAAGCAAAGACAACAAAAGTTTACCTGTAATTTAGTTCTGCACTTTTCCAAAGTTGGGCTACTGACCAAAGAAACTCAAGCCCAAGATACCTTTGTCTTAAGCTCCTGCGACACTTTACAAATGTGTGTTCCCCATGTTCTGACTGAGTTCGGTAAGAGAGCGTTCAGTTTTGCTGCTCCTACTGCTTGGAATACGCTCCAGAAGGACTTGAATCAGTCAGATCTTATCTCACTGGACGCCTTTGGGTCCATCTTAAATGAAAGACAGACCACAGAACAGTGCCTGTGTTTTTAAATGCTGTTTTGTAATCACAAATTGCACTTTATTTGAAAATAAGTTGCACTTTTAAATTATTGATTGCTTCTACATACTGTCTGTACATACTGTTGAGTTGTGCTATTTATTCTGACGTGTGCTGCTGACCTCTTGGCCAGGTTGCCCTTGTAAATGAGGTCTTGATCTCAATGGGTCTCATCTGGTTAAATAAAGGTAAAATAACAAAAAATAAACCCTTACTTTCCTAACTCTCATTGCTCTGAGAGTCTCTCCCTGAACTCTTGCTCCCCTGATGATTGGTTTCTTCATGACTCTGCTGCCATCTGGAGGACTAACATCTGACCTTCCTCTGTCCAGCAACTCCACAGATGTGTGGGGAATGTGGAGTGCTCACAACACACAGCAGTCATATCAATTAAGATCAAAATATTCTTAGAGACTAAATGTCAAAATGAAGGATAGACAAACTTTCCTTGTAAATGTCTGAGTTTTTACTCCAATACTGACACTAATCAGAACCAAAATTATAAAGTGGAGTGGTCTGACCAACCTACATCCCCTTAAAGACCAAAGGGACTTACCAAAAGACTGAGGACAACTTGAACCTTTCAGCCCAAAGGTCCTGTGACCTAACGAATTTAGCTCTGAAAGTAACTATATGTCATGATTGATTGCAATTTGGAAAATAAAATTTGGCAAATGATGGTGGAGAGTTGATACTTTTGATGTTTCAATTTTAACCTGAACTGAAACTGTCAGCATTTGTTTCATTGGAAGCTTTCAGCTCTATCTTAAGAAAACGACAAAGGAAATCCTTTGAGCAGCGCCTGTGTTCTTAAATGGTTACTGTAAAATATCTTCTGCACTTTATTTTATCAAATTGCTTGTATTTTATATTTTAATGTTAGTTGTCGTGGTTATCTGTCTGTTTTGTTTACTATGACGTTGTGTGTTGCTGCCTCTCTTGGCCAGGCCACCCTTGTGAAAGAGGTCTCGATCTCAATGGGACTTTTATCTGGTTAAATACAGGTTAGATTAAAAAAATAAAAATAAAAGTCTGACAAAAATCTTAACTCAAGACTCAGCTTTGTTGACTGAAACTTTCTTCATCAGCTGATGACTCGATTCTCACAAAGATGCCTGTTATGTTATAATTTGTACATGTGCGAGGGGAGTAGTTCTTAAGTATTTTCTTAGGTCAGCCTGATTTTGACCTCAACCCAGGTGATGTTTCAAGCCTTTACGGTGAAGTTTTCAATACGTTTGAGACAAATGAGCCAGTGTGTTGATGATGAGTTTGATATGGTGTTTGGAACCTCAGAAAAGAGGAAACTTAAGTTTATATTTGATCAAATTAATGTTTTTTCGGTGCAGTTTAAAGAAATATTTAGTAACAGACTACCACAAACACACACACACACACATATATACACATTTGCACGTGCACACAGTAATTGGTCCCACTTGGAGGCTCTGATTTCCGTGGAACATAATGAGCATTTAGCAAGCTGCTCTTTCATTTCACACTCATGAGGCTCCATCACTTGAAGTAGTCAAAAGATTTCCTGTTGCTTGGGGAGGGCATGAAATTGTCATAGTAACTGTAAAAAACACCTATCTCTTCTCAGAATAAATAACAACATCCTCCCCTGAAAACTTGGTTGCTCTGTGTCATTTGTTGATTATAAGAAAAAGGATAAAGGGTTTAGTACGGATGACCTGTCGGCCCCTCTCAGCTCATGTGATGTACATGCTCAGGAAAATCTTTCCATGTTCCCTGAGAGGATTGGAAAAAAAAAATGATGGCCCTAGTTTGCATGATGCAGTGACCATCTGCAATGGAAATCATATGTAAAGTGAGGAGATGAATTCCAACCTCAACCTTTTCCCATCCCTTTTATATATAAAACCATATGTGATGGTTCATTTGAGGTGGCATTAAGTCTGATCATTACAAGAGTACATGACAATAGACTGATTTTGAAATACATATTCCTCAATATTTGCACCACACATGATCATCAATATGACTGGTCCACAGTCTATTCATATGATTGCGTGACCCTCATATATAAACACAATCATGTATATTGATTTTTAATCATTTGAACTTCTCATTTACAATCAAATTATCTAAAATATATGTTCCTGTAATTTCTGTCTGGCTGATTTTTGGTTCTTCAGGCAAAGAGCTCTGTATGCTGAATCACAAAGCCATCCGCTGGCTATTTGAATTCCTGGATGTGGTCATGGACAAGGTTAACCACAGGCTGTAGCTCTCGTGTGTGAGCATCAAAGTGTCCTCTCTTTACCTGATGAGGATGCTCCTAAAGGACAGCCGAGTAGGCATTTCTCATCAGAACAACCACTATTCAAAAACAGTGTTTTATAAATCTCTTCTTAAGGGTGAATTCTGCTATGTGTGCTTTCATTCAATTATGTTGCAGGTGTGTTAATTTCTGGACTTTATTACTGTCTGGATTATGAGGAATAGTTCAACTTATTTTTGACAAAAGCAATACTTTTTTTAAGCCCACTCAAAGAGAGCATCCTTACACTTAATTTCTCTATGGTATCCAGACAGATGCTGGCATGGCTGTGGTAAAAGAGGCACCCATACATTGTCTATGGGAATGCCCTGCACTGAACTCCTTCTGGTCAGCTGTGACAAATGCTCTCACAGAGATCCTTCATGTTGTTGTTCCACGATGTTTTTCATTATGTATATTGGGTGACAAAACAGAGGGGCTATGTGTGACACAGATGAAGTTTGTAACATTGGGTTGTCTAGCTGCTAAACAGAGAATTGTTTTTGAAATGGAACATTCTAACTCCAACCTGTTTTAGTGTGTGCAGCTGGTTAGAAGAGTTTGTAGACCTTATCGGGATGAAACGAGCTGCTGCCACATTTATACATCTCAATCAGGGATTAAATAAATTGTGGAATATCGTTAGATCCTACTTGAACTCCTTACCAGAGTAAATATGATATTAGTTCTATGACTGTTATGGTTATTTTCATAATCAGCCGTATCAAACTGAATTTACACTTTACATGAACTTCAAGCATGCTTTAAGTATTTATTGATGCCCCCAACCTCTGTCCTTCTGTTTTTGTTTGTTGTAGTCTTCTTTCTTTTATTTATTGTGTTTATGTTTATTTATGTATGGAATAAAAATGTATATAAAAAAATATCTAATAATTCTCTACGGTATCAAGATTATCTCTTCCCTCAGTTACATGCACCATACGTGGGGGGACTGACCCCCACAGGGGCAGTTGACATGGATACATTTTTAAGACACATCATTGTGTGGCCCATATAAAGGTATTAAAGGCTAAGGTGCTCAAGGACTCACTGATTCATTGATCTCCACTCAGTAGGTGTGTAGGCAAACGGAGAGGACAGCAGCATGTAATCAACTAACCTGTTAGTAGGTAAAGATTTGGTGTTTGGTCCTTCTCAGGATTGCTGGGTCTTCTTCAAATTAAGGATGTTTTGAAGGCAGACTGGTAACCCTGGGGGGTAAACAGCTACGTAAGCAGTAAAAGGGCACCAGACAGTGTTACACCTGACGCCATATTACAAGGTTGGCCGCTTGGTAGATTGGCACAGAGCCCCACTCAGTCTGCTTTGCCCTTATCTCACAGTTTTTAAGGCACCCAGAGCAGTGCACCACACAGTTGAGGGCCCAACAGGAGCCCACTGAGCACCTGGAATCAATGCGCTGGAAATGATTGTCAGCCAAGGGAGTATTCCTCTTTGCAGTGAGATCAGCTAAGAGAGCGGGCGAGTTGCAGGCTCTGTCCGTGCATGAGAGCTTCTACAGATTCCTGCCAGAGGAGGCAAGGGTGTCTCACTCTGGCTTTCTTGGGGTAGGTGCTCTCAGCTTCAACTTGAGACAGTCAATGGGATTGCAAGCCCTTCTTTCCACTCAGAGGGTTGTGGGGATGCTCAACAGGGACCAGCGCTATGTCCGGTCAGGGCTCTGAGGATCTCCATTTGATGGACAGAGACATTCAAAAAGGCGGTTTCAGTGTTGTTTACTTCAAGATTAAATACTTGTGTCTACCACTGCCAAAATCCAGACGGTCTCTTAGGTTATGGAGGTCATCTAGCATTTCTATGAGGGAATTTGTTCTCCAGCACCAGAGGGTAAAGGCACACTTTACAAGGGATGCAGAAACCTCCTGGGCCTTGTGGCAGGGCACCATCCTGCTGGAGCGCTGTGTGTCATGTCCCATCACATATGAAATACAAAACTTGGTGGAGAGGTAGTCTGAATATGTTATAGAACATCTGGTTAAAGTTGTAACCTTTGTTCTCTGAGTGAAGAGACTGTTGCTCCATGCTAAGGCTGCTTGGAAACCTGTTCCAATCGATGTTAACCAGTGAGTCCCTGCCCACCCGGGCCTTAGATACCCATAGGCCATGTGTCGTGTCTCAAAGAAGTATCCTTATGAACTGTCCAATGGGGTCAGTCCCAGCCCACCAATTTAGGACTTTTCAGATTAAAAAATGTGTCAGAAATGTTCATAAAGTATACTGAAAATGAGCGAAGAGGGAAAACTGTGCTTTTAGCTGTGAAATGTGATGTGTATTTCATTCCTTTTTGAAGACATCACATTCAAAATACTTTCATTTTAAGGGTAACTGTTGTAGAGTAGATGCTGTAAAAAGTGGGGAAGAGTATAACAAATATTATATATCAATAATATCATATACGGTGGGCACTAGTTGGTACACAATGCTCAAAAGTTTAAAAGGTTACCAGTATTTATATAAATATAAACTGGTTAGTGGCAAGGAGACAAACCAGATATATACACAATAGTTAGACTCTCAATAGCTTTCCCCACCAAATTTGGAGGTCTCTCTGTTTGAGCAGTGCATGTCTGTTTATGCAACACATGCAAACATGTTACTGAGCATTAGCAGCTCACAACAAAGGATTGCAATGCAAATCAGCACTGACAGTGAGATGAAGTACGCTTCCCACCAAGCTCTCTCACACCCACTCATATGGCGCACTCAAACACTAACATTTGTAACGGAAATGTTGAACATCACGACGGGACAATCCCATAGATATGAAGATGTCCGCAACAAAAATATTCCAAGGAAGCATTGAGTAGTGAGACACATACTTGAAATAATAGCTGACAAATAAATCAATGGAATATTGTATAATATCAAACAAAATAATGGAAATGAAGGCCTTATACCATTAAAACCTAATTTGACTCATAAATTCAAAAATTATAATATTTGAAGTGAAAATTGTCATTGTTTTGATATAGGAGGTGTCATACTAATTTAAAAGTTAAAAGGAAAAATAAATTGATGTTTTAAATTCAAAAGGGTATTTATTTAAAAAAATATTAAGAGTATCGATTATTTGTAAAATCAAAGTGACATTTTGAGATATTATTTAAACATATTCTTAATGTGAATTACATATGATAAAATTGTGACATAACAAAGCCTGGTTGTTTTCTCAAGATCCCTATCTTAAGTTAAAAACTGATTTTTCCATTATAACTCATAAGTTGACCTCCTTAATCTTGGAATACATTTTTTTTTTCTTGGGATAATAAGATGATTTGTTAGAAACGGAATAAAAACAATTAACTGGAGGGACAAACCAGCCAACCTGCCACTGTCCGAATCAGTTAATTCAAGCCCATTTTGATGTTTGCTGTTTGTTTGTTCAAATACTAAGGATACAAATTATGAACATCTGGAAAAATGCGTAAAATTAACCCATTGTTCACAAGACAAACTTAAAACGCATGTCTGCTTTGGGCTTCCGTTTAATAAGTCAAACTTGTTGACTCTAAAATCATTAACTATACATTTGAAATTGAAATAGGCCAAATGATTGATGGTCTACACCAGGGGTTCCCAAACTTTTCAGCCCGCAACCCCCAGAGTATAGGTGCCAAAGACTTGTGATCGCCAAAATATAGTTGCTAAAGACTTGTGACCCCCAAAGTATAGGTGCCAAAGACTTGGGATCCCCAAAATATAGTTGCCAAAGATTTGCGACCCCCGTGTTTACATGGAAATAGTAATTCCAAATTGAGGTTTACATGGAAAACACGTTTAATCGTCTTTATTCAATTCCCCTTAAGGTCTGGGGGTTAGGAAGGGTTCTGATTGGACAGGGGAGGGCGTGACATATTTACGTTTACCGGAAGAAAACAGACTCCAGTTCCTGCTTTTTTTACTTTTGGTTACAACATGGAAGACCACACAATAAGTACAACTTTCACTTTGATTTTGATTACAGTTTTGAATAAGCAGCGCGACACAAACATACTGCTTCACGCAGAACGACCAGAATTAAATTAAAGCGGAATGAACGTATACAGGATTCGGATTTAAAATCAAAATAAACCAGACACTTACTTCAGATTTAAGTTTAATTCGGAATGGTCATTTTCATTCGGAATTATGTGTTTACATGGTCATTAATTCATTTTTATTGTGAATTAAAGAGGAATTAAAAGTCTCATGTAAACATAGCCATTGAAAAAAAAACATTCTGGGAAACATCTCACGCCCCCCCATTTGTATCTCGCGACCCCCCAGGGGGTCCCGACCCCCACTTTGGGAACCCCTGATCTAGCCAACAAATAATTTGATAAAATGACATCATTTTCACTGTTTCATAATCCTCTCAAATACTGTCTGTTTTACTTTTCAGATAATGTCATATCTTTCATCGTGCTTAGCTCTTTTTTATGTTATCCATCTATTGACTCAATGTTGCTATCACACTGTAACTCCAGCTGACAGATAGCTCGTGCAAGAACTAAGAAACTTAAATTTTTTGAAAGTAGCTTGTTGCTGCGACACGCATGCGCAGTTCTCAGATATGCGTAAAGAAGAACAGGAAGCGAACAGTTTCATACTCCTTCGATCGACGCAGATGCTGCCGTAGACTCCCTTCTTTCTGTTGAATGATACAGGCTGCGTTCATTCGGAGAGTTAAAACGGTAGCAGAAGAGCCGGCCATCTTGAAAGTTGTGCTTTGTGGTAAACTTACATTTTAGACATACTGGCAGTAAAATCAGAAGTTTGGGCGTGTTTGAATCCGAAGTGTTGGAGAGACACACTGCCTCCTCCTCCTCCTCTTCACTGGATGCTAGCTCGATAGCCTTTGCATGTCGTTGCTGTCCTAGTTTAGGAGTTGTTTTTTAGTCTGCATTTTAACTTATTGTGTGGAAAGCCCTAAAAGAAGATGGGATGTACCCTGAGCACGGACGACAAGGCGGCGCAGGAGCGGAGCAAGATGATCGACAGGAATCTGAGGGACGACGGAGAAAAGGCTGCCCGGGAGGTGAAGCTGCTGCTGCTGGGTGAGAGAAACATGGACGGAGAGAGGGACGGAGGTCTTGGTCTATTTACTGGAGAGGGACCCACCTAATGCCCACCGTCTTCTGTAAACTTACAGCAAGCCTCAACAAATACATATACATACACAAAAATCTTAATTAGCTTAATTTGGAGTTGTATTAGTCTGCCTTGACGTTGAGTAACTCGACGGTGTAAACTTTGTAGAAACTACTGAGTGGGAGAGTTTAACACATTAACGGTCGGTGCTGCTGCTGCAGTTAGCTTAAAGTTGGTTCTGCTTTATTTATTTTTTTCACTTCTGGCTGAGTTCAGCTCTGTCCAGTCACTGCTGTAGTTGTCAGTAAACATTTGATTAGTTCAGTCCACACCCGCTGTGTCCAAGCTTTAAGTCACTGAGCTAATTTAGCCTTACATGTAGCTGCTCAGCTAGGTTAGCGGAACACCGCTAGCCCGGGTTGAGCTAACACAATGTCTGAACGGGAAACTCTCAACAGGTCTGTAACGTAGTTATAGTGCTACACAATACTCTAATTACTAGATTTTAAATACAGGCAATTAACTGGTTATCTTCCCGATGCGCAGCCATTCATCAAACACTACACACAGTTAACTTCAGGCCGGCTGACTGGAGCTAACCTTCAGTCAACACATCTGCCGCTAGTTTTTATCATCGGGTTTAAATTCATGTCTACAAACAACATGTAACATACATACAACATACAACATGTAACATACAACATGTGCATTAGTTGATATCACTGCAGGCCAACCCTGTACATGTTGTATGTGTACATGTACATACAGCATGTACAGGGTTGGCCTGCAGTGATATCAACTAATGTAGTAATGAATGTAGAGTCGTGTCTGGTTGTCCCAGTTAACTGGAGACCTGTAAAGTCACCCTGTCTACAGACACCCTGTCTGAGGTTAGGATATTGATATGGTCATTTGAATACTGTGGATAAGCAGGTAGAGGCCTGTGCTTCATATTTGTCGTCAGCCGGAGCAGCCAAACATATTCTTTAACTCGTCTAATTGATCTGTAATGTAGCTTATCAGCCTGGTTCATTTTTTAGGGAAGACTGTTTCTCCATGTCTTAAGTCTTCCTCTCACTGGTTGATGATGATGATGAAGATGATGAAGATGATGATGACCACTGCTGGCTGCCTCAGTCAGGGTAAGACAGGCAGGGGGTTGCATAGCAACCCAGTCAGCTTTGCTGACCGCAATAATCATCTGTGGTCTGTATACACACAACAGAGACAGCCAGCGCATGCTAACTGGATGTTTGCCCTCATCATATACTCTTCTAGCTGTTTCAAAAAAGCAGCAGTATTCGGCATGTGTATAATAATCTTTGCACAGATTATGGTCTGTGTCATCCCAGAAATCACAGGTTTGCTTTAAAACACGTGATTTCACCACAATCACAGACACTGAATGCTGCTCAGCTGCACCAGCTGCCTCTTGTATGTTTTTGCGTCATTTGAGAAGGACCTGATTTGAATTTTCATGTTTGTGTTTTGTCCTCTGTCACGGTTCCCACAAGCACCTGCATTATGTCTGGGATTGGTTTGTGGATTTGTTGCTTGATGGGGAAATTACCATATGGCTTTCCACACATGGATGCATTATGCCTCCATGTTGCTGACATTGAGTGTCTTTTATACTGTGTCTTTCAGAGCTTGGTGAAGATATGTAGCTTCATGTAACATGCGTTCTGCAGTTTGTATTCTGTCAGCGTCCCACCGGGGGTGTTTGCATTAATGCAGTAATCTGCAAATGACATGCTCTTGAGAAGAGTGATTCGAGTGGGTGGACTGCCTTAGATGTAGACTGCACTCGAACAAAAACAAATCCAAATCACAAAGATTGATCTTTTGTTGCTGTGTAACAGCATTTTCATGTACAGTAGCATAAAAAGCAGTGCAGTAGAGAAGCAGGCACGGTGTTTGCTGCTCTCTGAGCTATCTCAAACGGCCTGAGGGAAATGTGTTCTCCCTGCTCCAGCCAGTGTACCACCATCAAACATCTGAGCTAAGTGACCAACCTGAGTGATGTCCTTCACTTTTTGTTAAAATCCCTCTAGCCCATGGATGTGTGTGTTGTGTGATTTTCATTATGACTAGCTTTGTTTCTGGTGTGCTCGGCTGTTTATCATATGGGACAGTGAATTGGCGAACAGTTCTTCTCACTGGGGAGCTGAGAGTCCCTGCACAGGTAGGGTAATTAAAATGTTGTGTGCTCAGCTGAAAACATGCCTGTATCTCAGAGGGAGCTGGGGACCTGAAGATTATGCACAAAGTGCATCTTTGGTTATTTCATGTGTATATCAGATTGCACCACAGCCCCTTATCTTTGTTATATTTCTAAACCTTTAACTTGAGGGCTGCACAGACTCTGTGTTGTATGTTAGACTCACACAAATGAAATCAAACACACAAGATTCATCTGACGGCCTGAAATGTACAGGGACTGTTTGAGCAGCTTGAGTGTCTAACCCAGCAATGTTTAAGCTGTGTATAATCTCATTGACAGGAGGATCTTGTTGATTAATCCAATTGCACTGTGACCTGGCTCAATTAGACCTTACTCACTTCCTCACTGTATTATGTCACAGGGCAGCTTCTGCAACACTGCATGTTGAAGTGAACTTTTTGATTATTAAAGATCGATCTTTTTCGTTTGTGACACTGAAGATGGCTCCTAACACACATTTGTGCATGTCTGTTGTGTTTTAACTGCAGGGCAGTGAGTTTACTTGATATAATGCAGTTTTCTTTTCTTTGTGTTTGAATATTTGTGAAGGATTTTTTCAGTCTAATTTTGCTGCAGCAGGCTTATTCAGAGTCGGTGTGACCTTAGTGAAGACACAAACAGCGAGGCAGTAATTCAATGACTGCGTTAAAGGATATTTCTTAACCACAACACTTAGTTAACTCCTTGTCAACCATCACATGTATGCACACTTTTGTGATTATTGTTGTTACCAATTCAGTATCCCCCCCCTATTTTTATGTGGGGACATTTTTTTTGAGTCAAGCTCCTTGAATGTAATATTTGTCTTTACACCTCTCTGAAATCAAACTGATGATTGTTGGTGGTGTATACAAAATTTTTTTTGCATATCTGATTTGGACATTTTGTAGTCTGAATATAACTCATACAGTGCATTAATAAATAACAACAAAGGCCTTTTCAATTGTATCAGACTTGAAGCTGAATAATCCGTAAAGTATTTGGATACCATAAAAATTAGTAAGTAGAGTTTCTTTCAGAAAATAAGACATTAAAAAGAAGTTAGATCTGAATGTAGACTAGGGGTGAGTATTGGCAAGAACCTCACGATACGCATCACAATACTTGGGTCACGATACGACACAACAGTATCATGCTATATCACAATATTATGTATCACAATATTGTGATATATTGCGATATTCTACACAATTAACTAATAAAATAAAATAGAGATGGTGTATATGCAAATCACACAATATTACTCAAAATTGAAAGGACAAATTAAGTCAAAACTATTTGATTGAAAACAACTTTTCCACTTTATTGTTTTTGAAATACTGAAGTCGTATTTTAGTTCCAACTCGGCTAAAATATGTATTTTTATTTTTACAAAAAAACAATATTAAGAGTTGACATATCAATAATATATCGGAGGTCAAAGTTATGCGATATATTGCTGTATCGATATTTTATCACACCTCTAATGTAGACTGTAATTTCTGAGTTCTGGTTTTTGAAGTTGCTGTGAATTTTCCCGTACTTCCTTGCATGTCTGTTAAAAATACTAACTATAAATCTTCTGTTTGTTTCAGGTGCTGGAGAATCCGGGAAAAGTACCATTGTTAAACAGATGAAGTAAGTAAGAATGTTCATTGTCACGTTTAAAAACACACCCCTCGTGGCTGTTCAACCTCAAACACTGTTTGTTCAGAGAAGAATCTACTTCTCAAAGTTGTACTGACGTCAGATACCAAAGAGAGCAAATGAAACACTTGACGATGTAAACACCAGATGGGATATCAGACACAGAATCCTCATCATCTTGTCATTACTGGCAAGTTTTCATGTTAAAAAGCTGATCATATTTTTAATCCTTTAACAGTGAAGTATTTCATTGTTAGATTTCTAGTCATAAATATGTGATTGTTTTTGAATCTATTGTGGGGTATGACTACAGCAGACACATCATCATTTCACACCATTGCCCAGAAACACACCCACACCTCCTCCTACACTAATAAAATGTCCCTTCATTAGGGCCTTCTAATTTAGTCTTTCTTATTTTAATTAGAAACAAATGTTTAAATATGACTCAAAAACTTCATATAAATGAAAACAATCAAAGTTTGGGTCTCTTACATGATTTTAAGCCATTTCAGATCCTTCATTTGAAATGACAACACTCATAAAAAATAATTGTTTAGTACCAGAAACTTGAACATGATGACTGTAGTGTTTACTTAAAACCCACAACTTTAAATCCATCCTGATTATTAATGTAAAGTGTAATAAGTGCTTAAATCTTCTCTTTGTGGGTCAGGATCATCCATGAAGCGGGCTACTCAGAGGAGGAGTGTAAGCAGTACAAGGCCGTGGTCTACAGCAACACTATCCAGTCCATCATCGCCATCATCAGAGCCATGGGACGCCTCAAGATCGACTTTGCAGATGCAGCCAGAGCGGTGAGTGAAGAAAAACAAAGCGGGCGTTTCCACTGTTCTCTGTACATCACAGATTAAGACTACAGGTTGGGTCTCTGTTCACGTACAACGCTCAGTTATTTAAGGACAAGAGCCACTTAGTCATATGCCACCTCTTCATTTCCCCTCTCACTTCCTCCTGTGCAGCAGGTAAAGATCAGGTTAACGTTTCGTGTCACTTTTAAACGTCTCTTTACAGCAGAGGCTTGTTGACATGAGAACTGTACTTTGGTTATTTAGTTTGTGGGATTACCCTGATCTGGATCCGGACATTCTGAAGTTGTTTTTCGTGCTTAATTGGGCTGCCTATCAGCAAGGATGATATTTACAGTAATAATTAGCACCACTAGTGTTTTAGATGAGTGCTGTAAACTTTGTGCATATTCATGTGGTGTATTATTTCTACAATTCATTGCACACTGCTGGGTATTTCGTTATAATTCTTTTCCCTAATAGGTTTCTTTTCCAGTTTGTAAATCTGTTTTTGTCCAGGCATAACAAAAGGCTTACTCAATGCCTCAGAAATGACTGACCCACTCTGATATGGGGACCGATTTCACACCCATAGCTTTTCTAATGTTGATTTTATGCTCTTATACATCTCATGGTTTGATCACTGACCTACACCAAATTCCATGCAGGTTTTGAAATGTAGTTTTATGTAAAGCTTTGTGACTGAAAGGATCCGTACAACAACTTACTTCTCTTTTTAGTTATAATTATGGTGCTCACAGCGGGCCTCATTCACTAATAAATGTGTAGAAATGTTCTTACTCTGCACATAAAATCCACGCATATGCGAAATCACCGTTCGACAATTTTGTTCTCACCACCTTGTGTATATCAGTGAATCAGAATAATTCTAAATTGACAGGCGTGTGCCCACAACCTGCAATCAGCATACTGCCACGCCCCAATTCATCCACATAAGCACATCTGTTCAGTGCATCAAGACAAGAGAGGTAGAGTTGATTGTTGTGGAGGTTGAGGCAAGAAAACCATCACTTTTCCGAAGCGTATCAGCAGGAGTCACCATGAGAAAAAAAATGAAACCTGGTTTACTACTACTGAGACTGTTACTGCTGTGTCTCCTGAGGTTTTCACCGTGGCTCAGGTTAAGAAAAAATGGTTTGATATTAAAGTGGACGCAAAAAAAAGCCCAGCTGTGCCCAACGAGCCTTCAGCAGCCCAAATGTTTGCTCTACTACGGCACGCGTGTGGGCATGGATGTTGTTATAGCGCACCTCTTAGGGGGTTTTCAGGATTAAAATATTGATTCATAAGCCAGGTTTTAAGGCCATATCTGCGGTGACCTAAAGACACAACAACATTTCAGCATAAACAGGATAGAGACTTAAAGGTGACATATCACGCTTTTTTCATCAATATATATTGGTCTAAGAGGTCCCCAAAACATGTCTTTAAAGTTTATGCTCAAAAAAACACTTTGAAATCAGATTTTGGTCTGCCTGAAAAGCCCGCTTCTTCAGTCCTCCTCAGAACACTCTGTTTTCTCTCTGACCACGCCCCCTCAGGAAGTGGATGTGCCCTCGGCTCTCCAGCACGTTGATCTAATGTTTACATGTTGGCTGAATATACACGGCTGCTCAGAGATCACGTTACTTCAATCCTCTGAATCTGATCCAGAATCTGATCCAGAATCTGATCCTGACGGAGAGGCGCCTGTAGCAGGACCTTCCTGAAGGATTGGTCACAGATTTAGTGTTTCTTGTTTTTTATCTAAAATAGAACATTTAACCCATTATAGTAAAAAAAATAGTTGCCTTGAAATATAACCTTGAAATAAAACCTTGAAAATAGAAAATGTGATGAGTTTTCTGCCATTCTTTTTGTCAGATGACTATATGACAGTCATCTGGCAAAAAGATACCTGTATGACATTCTCACATAGGTAGGTTAATTTTCTGCAGACCAGCTTAAATGAAGTCACATTAAAACACTTTGAGGGACAGTTGGGGTCACGAGTCTTTGGCTCTTGTATTTTGGGGGTCGTGGGATGAAAAGTTTGGTAACCCCTGTCTTACGCTCCAAACGCATCCCCACAGTGCTGTTGTGTAAAATGAATGTCTTCAAGCACATAAAAATAACAAATGTATTAAGGCTTAAATAGGCTCCAACTAATCAACTGGTTTTGGCAACAGATGCAATAATTCATGGCACTGTTGGTGGAAGTGATCAACATTTTTTCAATGTGTACATTGTCATCATATTTTTAATTTCAAACTGATTATTTAATTTAAGATTCAATATTCTAAGTATGATGAGGGTGAAAAGGTGTCAATTTCATGGTTATTTAAGACATTTAGTCAAATCACCGTTTTTATTATTGAATTCTACTAAAGGCTTTTTTCTTTTACTGAAAGTAGTTTAAATATGTCATGCATTTAGTTAAACCAGTGTGTTTACATTTTCTGAGAGTTTATCTTCATCATTTGTGCGTACGCATGGTCTGAGGAAGTTCTATTTTTTTTCGCAGTGTAAGAATATATTCAAGTAAGAATTTATTGATGAATCCCAGATTAGTGTTTCAAACGTTAGTACGCACAGTTTAAGCACATATTCGTGCGTACGCACGGTTGGTGAATTAGGCCTATTGAGTCCACATCTTGATGTTTGTAAGGGGCAGAGAGCTCTAGCTGTGATTTTGTGAGTGATTGGTCTGATGATGCAACAGTGCTAACAGAAAAAACAATCTTGATCCAGAGAATGTATTAAATACTGCTCCTAAATCTGTTTCTTTTGACATTTTGTAGTCTTTATTTGCTTAAAGATTCTCAATTTTTGTGCACAGCCCTACAACTTGAACTCTCACACACCTCAACAGCAAAACTGAAAGCTATTTATGTAAAAGAATTTTGGGTTATGACTTTAATCAGAGGGCTCTGTCTCTGTAGGATGATGCACGGCAGCTGTTCGTCCTGGCAGGTTCAGCAGAAGAGGGTTTCATGACAGGAGAACTAGCTGGGGTCATCCAGCGGCTGTGGAAGGACGGAGGAGTTCAGGCCTGTTTCAGCCGCTCCCGGGAGTACCAGCTGAACGACTCTGCTGCATAGTGAGTTTGTTACACAAACACAGGAACAATATTAACTTCTGTCTTGTTATTTAGTACTTGGCATGATTGTTCTTCTGTTTCCATCTATGAATGACTTTTCTTTTCCTAAAGCTACCTGAATGACCTGGACAGGATATCCAACGGTGCTTATGTGCCAACCCAACAGGACGTGCTCAGGACCAGAGTTAAAACTACTGGTATTGTGGAGACACACTTCACTTTCAAGGATCTGCACTTCAAGTGAGTATAAGCAGCACAGTGTGTTCAGTCATTTAACTGTATTTACATAATGATTAGTGGTGCTCTCTTTTAGTCTGTCCACAGACCTAAATCTCTGCCCACAGCAGCTCAGATTTGTTCAGTCATTCAAATAGGTGTGGTTTTCCTCTCATTGGCTCTTTCAGAGGGCTTCAATGACAGTTTACCAATCCATGTTTTGTAGGCGGGATGAGGAATATGAAGGACATTTTCCTACTGAAATAGTTAGTTAAATTTATGGAAAAGAAGTTCAGAAAAATGTAGATGTGATGGGCCGAGTTGTTGTTTAAGTCCATGAACAAAAGTGAATATTGAATTCTTTAATTTGTGAGTGAAAATGTGTTCGTGTGGTATTTTATTTAACAGTGCGTGTCTGTGATTTCTCTGCAGAATGTTTGATGTAGGTGGTCAGCGATCAGAGAGAAAGAAGTGGATCCATTGTTTTGAGGGAGTCACTGCCATCATCTTCTGTGTGGCTCTGAGTGACTATGACCTGGTCCTGGCTGAGGATGAAGAGATGGTAAAATCCTGCCCCACTTTCAATCCTCCTAGTATTTATGTATCCATTTACCTTGGCTAGCTGCAGAGTTATTGTTATGTTTTCCTCTCTCTTTCAGAATCGCATGCACGAGAGCATGAAGCTGTTTGACTCCATCTGCAACAACAAGTGGTTCACAGACACTTCCATCATCCTCTTCCTCAACAAGAAAGACCTGTTTGAGGAAAAGATCAAAAAGAGCCCGCTCACAATCTGCTATCCTGAATACGCAGGTGAGAGAGACATATACACATAGAGTGACTTAAAAATGGTCAACCAGGGTAATTAGGGCAATAAGTGTGTTGTGTGTTTATAAAGTAGGAACACACTTTTTCTCACTCAGTTGTCCATTCTTTTAACACTTGGTCTGTCAGCACTTAAAAGGCGCGCCAGTCTCCACAGACCACACACAGATATTTCTTTCTTCTCCTTTCTGCTCTCCTCGTGAACTGTGTGGGCTGCTTCATTCTAATAACATTATGTTCTTGTCAGACCTTCAGTA